>NC_083577.1:51149782-51449782 GCF_027579695.1 Neoarius graeffei | reverse complement strand
GGAGGGAGGGGGAAAGAGGGAGGAAGAAAGGAGGAAGAGGGGAAAAGGGAGAGAAAGGGAGGGGAAGAGAAGGAAAGAGGGAGAAAGGGAGGGGAAGGGAAGAGGGAGAAAGGGAGGGGAGAAAGGGAGATTCATTTTCTTTGTTTCTTTCTCAACTGCCTCGCACGTTTTATACGATTCGACTGAATAAATGACCACCAGAAATACAGGCTGTACGTTGACAACAAAAAGCACACACACGTTGTTTCATCCACCATATTCTCGAAAGGAAGTTACTTGGTAACCAAGGAAACATTTCGCGCACGCGCATTTCAACTTCCGTGAAAGAAAACCACAAACATTTCTCGCTAGTGTGGACAGATGCACTAAACTGTACTGGTATACTTTGTATCGATACAGTTATACCACTTTCTTACCGGTATAAGTGTGAACACAGCATATGTGTCAGCCCTGTGATGACCTGGCAACTTGTCCAGGGTGTACCCCGCCTCTCACCCATAGCCAGCTGGAATAGGCTCCAGCTTGTCCGTGACCCTGCACAGAATAAGCGGTTACGGATAATGGATGGATGGATGGATGGATGGATGGATAATAATAATAATAATACACATATTTTAGTGAGACAGATGAGCCTGTTTGGATTGGCATAGTCAATTAGCTAAAGTCAGCAACTGAGGATTCAGTATCTGACAATGTCAAGTTGACCATTTAGCTAATGTTAACATCACACGTTCATGCTATGTTGGATGTAGCATCACATCACCCTATTTGGCTAAGCACAGGAAATGTTTATTTCTAAAATATTTTAACACATAATTTTTACATCATTGTAATGGGATATGTATATGTATTAACTGTTGTCCATAATAAAATGAACTTAAATGATTTTAAGTTAAGACTTGGGCCACTTGGAATTAGACCTTTCAGCAAGTCTCTTGTATACCATCAGTGTTGCATGTACCACAGTGTAGAAATTAGTGATTTAGGACATTTTCACACACAGTATGAATGCTTAAGTTTCCACTTTAGGATTCTGGGCTTATTTACATTCACATCAAGGAATTCCTTCCAACCATGCTCATTTATATACTAACCCTATTTCCAGAAAAAAATTGGATATTTTCCAAAATGCAATAAAAACAAAAATCTGTGATTTGTTAATTCACATGAACCTTTATTTAACTGACAAAAGTATGAAGAAAATTCTTTCAACAGTTTTAACAACCAACTTAATTGTATTTTGTAAATGTAAATTAAGTTAGACTTTGATGCTTGCAAAACACTCAAAAGTTGGGACAGAGGCATTATTACCATTTTATTAAATCAACTTTCCTTTTAATAACACTTTTTAATCATATAGGAGCTGAGGATATGAATTGTTGCAGTTTTGCAATTGGAATTTTTGTCCATTCTTGGTTGATACAAGACTTCCGCTGCTCTACAATCCATAGTCACCGTTGTCTGATTCTCCTCTTCATACAGTCTTAATAGGAGATAGATCTGGACTGGCAGGAGACCAGTCAAGCACACATACTCTGTGTCTATGAAGCCACAATGTTGTAGCCCATGCAAAATGAGGCCTGGCATTGTCCTGCTGAAATAAGTGTGGACTTCCCAAGAAAAGACGTTGCCTTGATGAATATGTCTCTCAAAAATCCCAATGGAGCACTTGCATGTGACGTCACAGCCGATCCAGATTGTGACAGATGCCATCTTGTCGGTCAAACGCCATATTCCGCCTTCTACTTCTACTTCTGGGTCTACTTCTGCTTTTACTTCTACCTTTTCTTCTGGAAAACCCTACTATATACAATTCTACTACAACGGCTGCGGCTACAAGCTCTCCCTACCTGTGCACGTTTTTTGTGTGTATTTTTGCATGTTGTTCGTCTGTACCGGACTTCAATATCCACTACAACCGTATGGACTTACTGGACATTGGTTTCCAGCAGAAAATGACGGTTTGTAGTGATTTCCATCGCATGCACAACATTCCGGACGAGAAAAAAAAAAAACATTCCGGACAAGATAGCGAGACCAGCGGGGTCTCCGTGGATTGTTATCGGAAGCAAAGCGAAGGAGGCGGCGCCGGGAGTGGAAGCAAAAGCGAGGCTGCAGAGCCGGCCTGTTGACTAAGCTCAGAAAACAGCCACTCAAATCTCCACTGCCAAGCCTCTACCTCTCCAACACCAGATCCATGTAAACAACACGGACGATTTGGAATTACCTTATTCTATTCTATAATCGGCTGGTCAGTGCTATACTCAATACTTAAGTGACTTACCCATCCAATGAGGATTCTTGTTTACAAGATGCCACATCTGAGTCGCTGACAAATCCTGAATTTCTGTAGAGATAACTGTCCAGAGATTTATAGGCATGCAGTGCTTCACCACTGAACAGCGAGGGAAAGTTAATGAGGTAATTATACACGTCTGGGTATTCCGCTGACAGTTCAAAATCCGGTCGTGAAAACTCCATCCGGTAAGCCATAAGGGTCACAAATCTGTAGATCGTTTATTTTAGACATATATCTAGTTATCTGTTCATTAGAAAAATGAGCCGTGTAGTCCGTCAGTTGAAATTGATCCATTCTGTACACGAGTGCAGCAGTATTCAGCGGTGTTTTTGACCGACAAGATGGTGGTTGTGTACTTTCTGGTCACGTGACTGCAAGATCTCTATATATGCCCCAATATATCAATGGTATCTTCACACACATGCAACTCACCCATGCCGTGGGCACTGATGCATCCCCATACCATCACAGATGCTGGCTTTTGCACCTTTCTCTTCCTGAAAACAAGCTGAAATGTAGACTCATCTGACAACAACACATGTTTCCACTGTCTTTCAGTCCATCTGAGATGAGTTCAGGCCCAGAGAAATCAGTGGCATTTCTGCATAGAATTAATAAATGGCTTCCTCCTTGTGTAATGCAGTTTCAGGTTGCATTTCTGGATGAAGCGGCAGACTATGTTAAGTGACAACGGTTTTACAAAGTACTCCTGAGCCTATGTGGCTATATTTGTCACATTCGCATGACAGTTTCTCAGGCAGTGCCACCTGAGGGCCTGAAGGTCATGCACATTCAAAAGTGGTTTCCAACCTTGCCCTTTACACACTGAGATGTCTCTGAGTTTTCTGAAGCTTTTCACAATATTATATACTGTAGATTTTGAAAGACTGAAAATCTTTCATTGAGAAATGTTCTTTTTGAATTGACAAAAAATTCTTTCATGAATTTTGGTGCAAAGGAGTGAGCCATGACCCATCCTTTCTTGCAAAAGACTGAGCTTTTGATGCATGCACCTTTTATACCCAATCATGTTACCAATTAACCTGCTTGTTGTGGAATCTTCCAAAATGGTATTACTTGAGTATATTATAGACTTTTCAGTCTTATTTTGCTTCTGTCCCAACTTTTTTTTTGTGTTACAGGCATCAAATTTTAACGTCATTTATATTTACAAAATACAATTAATTTGGCCAGTAAAACTATTGACAATCTTTTCTTTGTACTTTTGTAAGTTAAATAAAGATTGATGTGAATGAACAAATCACAGATTTTTGTTTTTATTGCATTTTGGAAAATATCCCAACTTTTCTGGAAATGGGGTTAGTACATCACTCCATATGTTCTGTACATGTGCACAGGTGTAGGCACTAGACTAATCCTTTATCTTTTTTATTTTGTATTTTTTTTCATTTACCTGTTTTATGAACCCTCCTGCAACAACGTTGTTTGGTTTTATATACTCACCGGCCACTTTAATAGGAACTTGTTCTTGATTCTAAGATTCCTGTTCTTGGCTGCAGGAGTGGAACCCAATGTGGTCTTCTGCTATTGCATGCTGAGATGCTTTTCTGCTCACCATGGTTGTACAGAGTTGCTATGAATTGCTTTATCCTTCCTGGCAGCTCAAACCAATCTAGCCATTTTCCTCTGAGCTCTCTTCTCAACAAGATGTTTCCACCCACAGAACTGTCGCTCAATCAATGTTTTTTTCCCCACACCATTCTGTGCTAACTCTAGAGACTGTTGCGTGTGAAAACCCCAGGAGATCAGCAGTTTCTGAAATACTCAAACCAACACCCATGCCACAGTGAAAGTCACAGAGATCACAATTTTTCCTATTCTGATGTTTGAAGTGTACATTAACTGAAGCTCTTGATTCATATCTGCATGGTTTTATGCATTGTGCTGCTGCCAAGGGATTGGCTGATGAGATAACTGCATAAAACAGCAGGTGTATAGGTGTACCTAATAAAGTGGCCGGCGAGTGTATATTGGTAACCATTTCCTTTAAATTACAAACATAAAAACAAGAAATAATGTGAGAGTTGTACCAATCATGTTACTCAGCATGCAGCCCCAAGTGCAAATAGCGTCCACTCCTGATGCTGCACTTTGGTTGAAGTGAACTCCAGACCAGCGTTTTTAAAAGGGCCAAGGATCAGATCTCTGGACCACTCCCTGTGTTGAAAACAGCATACAGTCTTTTGTAATGAACTTGAATCTGAGAAAAGAATGCAAGCACATTATGAACACAACCTTCGTAACATGGTAAGATTTTATCTTGCTTTGTTAAGGCTGATTCAGTCCAGTGGACAATTTTTGTGGACATATACATGTCAGTCAGTAGCTGTGTTTAAATGTGCTTTATAAATAAATTTTACTTACTTACTTACTTACTTACTTACTTACTTACGTGTGTGTATATATATGTGTGTGTGTGTGTGTATGGCCAAAGGTTTGCAGACAGTTTACTATCACATCCACATGTTGTAGTGATGGAATGAATTTTCCTTCTTTACATAGCCTTTGTCCAGTATAGTTAGGCAGCAAACCCTGCCCCTTGCTTACCTTGTAAAATGGCATGCTTTCTGTTTTTATATTTACAGTATGCTACATGTTTGGAGGGGGATAAATCTAACAGTACTAGACAGTAATGATAATAATAATAATAATAATAATAATAATGACAAAAAAGTGGTCTGATTAAATGTCTACTGCAGTAGTTTACAACTGAAACAACTGTTTTCCTGTAAATTCCACATTTATCAAGGTCTCCTGCAGATTTATATTTAATGATCTTTCATGAGGTTTCAGCAAGCATGCTGATGATACAACATTCCAAGCCTTTTCATTTAGTTGAGTTTAATAACTGAGAGACTAAACAAGAAATAATTGAGAAAACTGGCAAATTGAGTTAACTGTTAAATATTTTTGAAATGTCAGTCATTGCTGCTTGCATACTTTAATCAGTGCATGTCAGCTTCCTTTAAAGTCAATCATTTTAATCACTTCTCATAATTAAAGTTGTCTGTTGAAAAACACCATGTTCTTTCAGGGACACTTAAAGCATATATGCAGAACCATGGCCTCACTTTTTGATAAATTCCTTGAGACCTCAAGAATGGCATAGGAATAGTTTTAAGCGTTAACAATAAATCTAATATAGCAATTTTTATGAATAAATTATTCATATAGGTAGCAGTCTGAGTGAATGACCTTGATATCTGTGACATCACTGCGGTAAGGCTATCGGTCTCATTGCCATTTTCGCTATGCTAAAACACAGAGCTAACTGCAACTTTGATCTTCCATTTTAAGCTAATTTATCGCCATGCCACATAGATGTGTTGCTGGCAGGTGCAGCAACAAGACAGAAGATGGATTTATGTTGCATTCATGGCCCCAAATGTTCAAACTGCAAAGATTTGGACACATCTCTCCTCTGCTCTGCACATTTTACTGATGACTCATATGAAACCTCTGATCTGTTGAGGAACATTGGCTATAAGCCTGTATTGAAAGATGGTGCAGTACCAACAATTAAAGGAAAAGAAAAGAAGAAAAAGAAAATAAGTTCAGTTGCACCAGTTCTCCCGGAGTGTGAGCCGAGCAGTAATGACGGAGTACTCAGTATGGAGAATGAGTGGACCAGTCGTCAGATTTCTCTGCTGGATATGCTTGCCTCAGCAGCAATATCTCACCCTTATGTGGAAGAAGCGAATGAACAAAGAACTGAAAGTCAGATTGTTTCAAAACAATTGGCCACAAGATCGGCCTTCAAGAAGTGAGAACGCAGATGGGTAAGATGCAACTCTCATTTGGTTACATCACAACAACAACAACAACAACACTTGTTGTTTACCTGCATTTAGATTAATACATGTAACTTGTATTATGTATTTAAGTTACCAGTATAAGATTATTTAATTTGCTTCAGAATGTAATTGTCTCATTTCATTTGATTATTTAATTAGCCTTTAATGTTTTATCAGTGAAAATGCATGCACGTACATTGCATAAGTTATAACACCTATCCTGTTTTAAGGAGAGTCACACAAGACTGTCAGTTCAATTCCATCCAATTCTCTAGATGCCTTGGTTCTCTGGCTTTATTTCGTAAGGCGGGGGCCTCTGTGGCCAATGTGTTACTATCGGATTCACTTTCCGATGGTTCGAACTGATATGGGGGCGGCACGGTGGTGTAGTGGTTAGCGCTGTCGCCTCACAGCAAGAAGGTCCTGGGTTCGAGCCCCGGGGTCGGCGAGGGCCTTTCTGTGTGGAGTTTGCATGTTCTCCCCGTGTCCGCGTGGGTTTCCTCCGGGTGCTCCGGTTTCCCCCACAGTCCAAAGACATGCAGGTTAGGTTAACTGGTGACTCTAAATTGACCGTAGGTGTGAATGTGAGTGTGAATGGTTGTCTGTGTCTATGTGTCAGCCCTGTGATGACCTGGCGACCTGGCGACTTGTCCAGGGTGTACCCCGCCTTTCGCCCGTAGTCAGCTGGGATAGGCTCCAGCTTGCCTGCGACCCTGTAGAAGGATAAAGCGGCTAGAGATGATGAGATGAGATGAGATGAGAACTGATATGGTTCTACATGTATAGCAGTAGCATGCACACACACTCCAATTTCAGGACTATCACAGTCAGATGTATTACTATCTGAGGAATCCGAAGAATCTCCAATAAATCCGAACGAAGCGGCCAATGCAACCACTCTCGCCTGCTAAGTCTGGCTTTGGTCTATAGCTGTCAAAGGCCTCGGCCCTAAAATCAGTTACCGTTGTGACATCACTCACTCAGGGCTGGCTGGCTCAGCGGGGCAGCTCGAATGCCAACTTTGCGGTCTATTTTAACTCTCAAAAATCCATTTTTTTTTATTCCCAATTATGCAGCATACAAGAGTCAAGGATGGAGATACTATCCACTCAGAAAATATACAACCCCGATTCCAAAAAAGTTGGGACAAAGTACAAATTGTAAATAAAAACAGAATGCAATGATGTGGAAGTTTCAAAATTCCATATTTTATTCAGAATAGAACATAGATGACATATCAAATGTTTAAACTGAGAAAATGTATCATTTAAAGAGAAAAATTAAGTGATTTTAAATTTCATGACAACAACACATCTCAAAAAAGTTGGGACAAGGCCATGTTTACCACTGTGAGACATCCCCTTTTCTCTTTACAACAGTCTGTAAACGTCTGGGGACTGAGGAGACAAGTTGCTCAAGTTTAGGGATAGGAATGTTAACCCATTCTTGTCTAATGTAGGATTCTAGTTGCTCAACTGTCTTAGGTCTTTTTTGTCGTATCTTCCGTTTTATGATGCGCCAAATGTTTTCTATGGGTGAAAGATCTGGACTGCAGGCTGGCCAGTTCAGTACCCGGACCCTTCTTCTATGCAGCCATGATGCTGTAATTGATGCAGTATGTGGTTTGGCATTGTCATGTTGGAAAATGCAAGGTCTTCCCTGAAAGAGACGTCGTCTGGATGGGAGCATATGTTGCTCTAGAATCTGGATATACCTTTCAGCATTGATGGTGTCTTTCCAGATGCGTAAGCTGCTCATGCCACACGCACTAATGCAACCCCATACCATCAGAGATGCAGGCTTCTGAACTGAGCGCTGATAACAACTTGGGTCGTCCTTCTCCTCTTTAGTCCGAATGACACGGCGTCCTTGATTTCCATAAAGAACTTCAAACTTTGATTCATCTGACCACAGAACAGTTTTCCACTTTGCCACAGTCCATTTTAAATGAGCCTTGGCCCAGAGAAGACGTCTGCGCTTCTGGATCATGTTTAGATGCGACTTCTTCTTTGAACTATAGAGTTTTAGCTGGCAACGGCGGATGGCACGGTGAATTGTGTTCACAGATAATGTTCTCTGGAAATATTCCTGAGCCCATTTTGTGATTTCCAATACAGAAGCATGCCTGTATGTGATGCAGTGCCGTCTAAGCGCCCGAAGATCACGGGCACCCAGTATGGTTTTCCGGCCTTGACCCTTACTCACAGAGATTCTTCCAGATTCTCTGAATCTTTTGATGATATTATGCACTGTAGATGATGATATGTTCAAACTCTTTGCAATTTTACACTGTCGAATTCCTTTCTGATATTGCTCCACTATTTGTCGGCACAGAATTAGGGGGATTGGTGATCCTCTTCCCATCTTTACTTCTGAGAGCCACTGCCACTCCAAGATGCTCTTTTTATACCCAGTCATGTTAATGACCTATTGCCAATTGACCTAATGAGTTGCAATTTGGTCATCCAGCTGTTCCTTTTTTGTACCTTTAACTTTTCCAGCCTCTTATTGCCCCTGTCCCAACTTTTTTGAGATGTGTTGCTGTCATGAAATTTCAAATGAGCCAATATTTGGCATGAAATTTCAAAATGTCTCACTTTCGACATTTGATATGTTGTCTATGTTCTACTGTGAATACAATATCAGTTTTTGAGATTTGTAAATTATTGCATTCTGTTTTTATTTACAATTTGTACTTTGTCCCAACTTTTTTGGAATTGGGGTTGTATTTAAAAAATAAAGGTTCTGCGTATCTCCTTTAAGTAGTATTATTTCAGCTATTTTGTATTCAGTGTTGTTATTTAGTTTGCTTTGCCTAAAGTACTGATTTTCAAAGTGGGGTCCAGGGACAGTGTAGGGCCAGTCCAGTGAAGCATAGCAAGAAGGGCCATGAATTATTAATTTATTATTATTATTGGCAGCATGGCGGTGTAGTGGTTAGCACTGTTGCCTCACAGCAAGAAGGTTCTGGGTTTGAGCCCAGCAGTCGACAGGGTCCTTTCTGTGTGGAGTTTGCATGTTCTCCCCATGTCTGCGTGGGTTTTTCCCAGGTGCTCCAGTTTTCCCCGCAGTCCAAAGACATGCAGGTTAGGTTAATTGGTGACTCTAAATTGACTGTAGGTGTGAGTGTGAATGGTTGTTTGTCTCCATGAGTCAGCTCTGCGATGACCTGGCAGCTTGTCCAGGGTGTACCCCACCTCTTTCCCATAGTCAACTGGGATAGGCTCCAGCTTGCCCATGACCCTGCACAGGATAAGCAGTTACAGATGATGGATGGATTATTATTATTAATTTGTTTAATTAATTATAGTAGTGGAAATCTCAATCTACCATTATCAAAATTATTATTATTATTATTATTATTGACTGATCACTTTGTAAATGTAAATAATCACAGAAACAACTCATTTACTGTTGCAAATAAACACAGTTAAATAATAATCACATGAAAAAGACAAAGATGTGTTTTGTAATTCAGGCATAGCATTATTACAGAGAGATTGAACCAATACTCTTTAATTTATATATCAGTGTATGACTTGTAAATGGGGCCAAAAGAAATTACAGGATGTTGTTGAGACATCTCGTCCTTTAATTGTGGTGAGTTATTGATTACAAGTTTAATTATGCAATCAGACATTTCAAAGGGAATGTTTTGTATATGGTGGTGTAGTGGTTAGCACTGTCGCCTCACAGCAAGAAGGTTCTGGGTTTGAGCCCAGTGGCCGGCGAGGGCCTTTCTTTGTGGAGTTTGCATGTTCTCCCTGTGTCTGTGTGGGTTTGCTCTGGTTTCCCCCCACGGTCCAAAGATGTGCAGGTTTGGCTAATTGGTGGCTCTAAATTAACTGTGAGTGTGAATGGTTGTTTGTCTCTATGTGATAGCCCTGCAATGATCTGGTGACTTGTCCAGTGTGTACCCCACCTCTTGCCCATAGTCAGTTGGGATAGGCTCCAGCTTGCCTGCAACCCTGTATAGGATAAGTGGCTAATGGATGTTTTTTGTCATAAGTCTTTTTATAGTCAAACATCTCAATTCTGTTCAACACTTCCAAGACTGAATCTTTGAAAACTCCTGTTGATGTCATTTTCACATTCTAGGACCATCTCACAATCCCTGCAACACTTCTGCATAGTAAATATTTTCTGTCAAGATTCAATATTAACTTATTCCATTTCCACACGATCACTTAAATATTAGTGTTGTTCATCTGGCCCACATGAAGATGCAATTCCTCATGCCGCATTTACTGTCTGAATGTCTGTTCTAAAGGAGGAAGTGAAGCTATAATGTACCACCAAAATACCACAGCATAACCAAGCCAATGTTTTTTTTCCACCTTTTCAAAGTATGTCACACTAATTGTAGAATCATTTTTGAAGTACTGTTTTGTTTTATTTTTCCACCCCCTGAATCCCAGCACCAATATTTTGACACTGCCATGCTATGGAATATTAAATTTTTTTTTTGTATTCCTTATTAGGAAAAGCAAGTCTGACAATGTCTTGGTGTTATCAATAAAATCAAAACTGCCAGACCAAATGAAATTTTTGAACAGAAGAAGCACATCCCAAATCATTCATCTGGCCCCCTCTCAAATGGTCTCCAGACACCAACAGTTAATTAAAAAATAAACTTGGCTGATTTATCGCCAGCCCAGAGCACAGGGCTCAAGCAAATTTTCTGTTAGGTCTTATGCAAGTACATTTGCAATTATATAGCCATAAAGAGAGGCAGATTTACAGGTCATCTTTAGTGTTTGCCTTTTTTTCCAATTTCACACTGAATAGTGCCAGCTTAACACTGTAGTTACTATTAATAGGGGAAATGTCATAGAGGATCTTGAGAGCGCAATGTTATACAGTGACTGGATTTCAGAGACAACCTCCGAGATCTCAAGTCTAAATGAAATGGACCTAAATATATCAAGTCTTGGTGATATTGAAGAGTGGTGGTGAAGTCTATTTCTAGTAGATCGAGATATGTTGCATATCTATTCTAGAAACATGAATTTATATAATGTTTATCAGGTTAATATGGTTTAAGAAGCATTCAATGAATTAGATATCATATAAACCCCATTCCCAGAAAAGTTAGGATATTTTAAGAAATGCAATAAAAACAAAAATCTGTGATTTATTAATTCACATGAACCTTTATTTACTTGACAAAAGTACAAAGAAAAGATTTTCAATCGTTTTTACTGACCAGCTTAATTGTCTTTTGTAGTTATCAATGAAGTTAGAATTTGGTGCTTGCAACACACTCAAAAAAAGTTGGGGCAGGGGTAAAATAAGACTGAAAACTTTATAGACTATCCAAGTAACACCATTTTGGAATATTCCACAATACACAATGACCACCGGCCAATGAAATGTCTATCTTCATTTACATAAGGTAGATGGTTTTTTATCCAGCAGTTATTTTTAATTTGCTTTTTAAAAAATAACGTAGGATTATTTACTAACACATTTCATGGAAAATATTCATGACAGTTTCATATAAAAGTAGTTAAAGCAGTTTGATTAGTCCATGAGCTTGTTGGACAATTGACAGTTCCTGTCATGTAAGGGCGGTAGATGGATGTAATCACAGGAAAAGTTTTACTGAAAACACACTAGCAAACAGATCCAAAATGGAGACAAAAGCAGAGTCAAAAACAGGCAGTGGTCGAGCGAGGCACAGACACAATATCAGAGGTAATCCAATACTTGCAGTCCAGAAACACAAATAGGGTCAAAACTAGAAAAGCAATACAAAATACAAGGCTTTTGCAAAGTCTGTGTGTTACTGAGAGTTCTTATATGTAAATGCTGTGAGCTTTAAGCTGGGCATACACTGTGCAATTTTTTCAATTGCGATATTCAGCTGCTGCTCACACTGTACGCGTGAATCGCAGGGGTAAACGGCACGCAGCTTACGATTCCTGTTCTCACACTATACGATCCGATGCTCGGATGTGATGCTTGGATCCAATGCTCAGGATTTCAAACAGGTTTGATTTTCATCCGATCGATCGGGAGGAGGTCGTGAGGTGTTAATCGCTTGTCGTTATCCCATGTATACTACACGATCCGAGATGCACGATTGAGCCAAAACTCGGCCTGATCTCCAAAATAGTCGCACGAGTGAAAATCATGTCAAAATCGGGCCAAAAATCGCACAGTGTATGCCCAGCTTTAATCAGTAACAGGTGCATGCTAATTAGTCCTAATGGTGTGCATGCGCTTTGCAATTTCTGGCTGCACGCGCCGAGCTTCAATGTGCGTGGACATGAAAGATGTAACCAGACAACTGTTTGACATATCAAGTTTGATATTCGATTGTAACAATACAGTAATGATGTAAAGTGCAAGCACTGGTTCACTGCTGTCCACCAGGCACCCAGCAGAGTCATACCATAATAAATGTTATGGTGTTGTTTCTGGCTCATGGCATGCAGTGTCAAAGAAAGCTATAAATATGTATTCATAACTGCAATGTGTATCTCATTATTGGTATGACTGTCACAAGACAATGCAGCAATTTACTGATGCAAAATATGACCCTACAGAATTTAATGGTTCATATGCTAAATATTATTCTATTTAGGTTGATTTTGTGCCCTTGCAAATATTTTTCTCATACACTGCCAGGGCAAACAGACAAGGACCCAAGAGCGCAAGTTAAATGTTAAATTTATTGATAGCAGGGGAAAGGGAGGATGTGTGTGAAGTTCAGTGGCACAAAGACTGAGAGGCAGGGATGGCTGGTGGGGACATCTGAGGTCTCCCATCCAAGTACTAACCAGGCCCAACCCTACTTAGCTTCTAAGATCAGTTGGGATCAGGCATTGTCAGAATAGTTTGGCTGCAAGCTGACAGCCCTTGGTGTTTAGGCGGTCTCCCAGCAAGCAGGCTCTCAGCAGGCAGACAGGACAGCACGACAGACAGGAGTTTGGGAACAGGCTGAAACACAGGTCAGGTAGCGAGAATGGAGACAGAAATGCAGAGTCAGGTTACCAGGGCTGAAGAGTTGACAGAGTCAATGCCTTGAAAGACAATCTGACACTGAAGCTTGGGAGGACTGCAGTTTAAATACACACAGGGAAGGGAGCAGGTGATAGGCAACAGCCAATGACAGCCACTGAAAGTCAAATGAGAGTTAATGATGGTAATTGACAGCAGGTGAGCCTGATGGGGAAGGAGCATGTGGGCGTGGCAGGTAATACCGAGTGGAGAGGAGTGGAATGTAAACTGATGAGCGGAAACCACAGGTAGGACCATGACATACACTCATCAGGAGCTCTGCTTTTAGGCAGTGCCTAAATATCTATTCTTTTGCAGTCCATCGATAATGGTGATGACTGTTTCATGTGGCATCAGGGACAAATCAAAATCCTCCACTTTTGTCTGTTATTGGCAAATACGTTTCAGAAGTGAGGGTCAATGTTTCTATGCTTCAAGTTCCTCTTTACAGTGTCTTTAAACCTAAGCCAAGGCCTTCCCCATCACGTTTTCCCTGACAGCTGAGAGTAGAGTAGCTGAGGTAGGCAATCTGTCCCTCTGAGTTACATGTTGGTCCTGGGATCAAGATGCTGACCTCTTCTGCTTCTCGGACCTGCCTAATCCATCCTGGTGCCCTGTGTCTGGGTGGAGTTTCATCGCATCGCTCCTGTGGAGGACAGCCCCATGTGGACAGTTGAAAGTCACACTTGGAGGATGCTCTGGACATTTTCAGTAATGCTTTTATGGCTGAGGACTACAGCTGACTTGCTAACTTTAGGACTGCAGTTGTCATGAACAGTTTTGCACTCAAGTTTCCATCAATGAAGAGTTTATAACATCAACGAAACTGACTTCATGTTAAAACTGTTAATGTTATAGTCATGTTGTCTGTTGTTGCCCAAATGAGGATGGGTTCCCTTTTGAGTCTAGCTCCTCTTGAGGTTTCTTCCTCATGTCATCTGAGGGAGTTTTTCCTTGCCACCATCGCCACAGGCTTGCTCATTGGGGATAGATTAGGGATAAAATTAGCTCATGTTTTAAGTCGTTCAAATTCTGTAAAGCTGCTTTGCGACAATGTTTATTGTTAAAAGCACTATACAAATAAACTTGACTTGACGTAGGTGATCATGTTCCATTCTTTCCACATGGCCTAACCATCTGAGGTTCATTTGTGTTAGTATATCTTCCATAGATGGGAGACCTGCTCTCTCAAGGATTTCCTTGTTGGGGATCTTATCCTTCCAGGATATATTCATAATCTGTCTCAAATGATGCATCATGTACGGTAAACATGTAGTTTCTTCATAAATATCTACGGTATATTAGGGTAACAATTCACTGTTGTACTGTGACCTGTGGTTGGGTTTAGTCAGTACTGAACATATTTGGCTGTGTCATTCATTAGCAAATTCATCTGGCTTTTCCCTGTCTGTGGCTTCACATCCTGCTGATTTTGATAGATCATCCTCACCCTAGGATGGTCCAGTGGAGCTGAGAATTCAGTAGAATTCTCTCTGTGTGAAGTCCAGATGGATGAGGATGAGACGGCTGACACCCATCATTGCATTTAAAGGGCATGAACATATGTTCAGTTTTGCTTATCCTGCTTGCAAAGAACACAAACACTTTTTGAGGCATCATTACTTGTATGGTATGTAAGGTCTGGAAACTACTAAACAAATATAAATTCACAGTGGTTTCCATTCATGTTATAGCATCAGATTGTGTGCAAATTCGATATAATGTACAGGTGTCTTATTAAGAGAGCTATTCTTGTTACTTCAGGAAACATTAAGATCTGCATTAATGAACCTTCAGTCTGTATAACCACAAAAAAAAACATGAAAGGGAGGCAGACTCAAAGGAATCCTGCTGGTTTGTGAGTTCAGGTTGAGCCTGAATGAATGATCTGAGCTTGCATTAGCGAAGACCTTTGAGCACGTAGGGAAAATGCTGACCATGTAGAACAGAGGCTTGCTCTGCTCAGCTGACTCCACTCATTCTTGTCAAGGTAAAATGCTTTGTGTTTGTCTGTATAGTAAGAAAATGTCAGGAAGAACGGTAAAAGCCTGGCAGGGGTTCAGTTTCTCATTCTCCTGCCATCGTGAGCAAGTGTGCACCATCAAGCTAATGGGACAGCAACACTGACTTTAACAGCTGAGCAATTCATCCCCGCTTAAATAAAAAAAGAAATGGGGGGGGGAACTGAGGAGATATGTACACAATGACACTTTCACTGTGACTTTAGCAAATGATGTTATGAGATGAGAAACTTGTGACTTTAATGTCAAATGTTTTATACAGGCTCCTGTAGAATCACATCCCAGTGCAGTGTAATGTTAATCTGGTATGGCGTTATTAATAATGCAGGCTGAGACTATTCAGGGTCTGAGATTTTCATGTATTTTGCATCGACAAGCCTCCAGGCATTTGTCAAATGAACTCCATATTGATTTGTTGATATTTATCAAAAAGCTTCTCGGTTTTATTGAATTGAAATTTTTCTAAACACTGAGGATGCAACCATGTTTCAATGAATGCACAACAAGTCATTTAATTCAGGTAATATTTGTTGAATGTCAAGTACAATTCCTTTAATTCTCATATCACCGATCAGCCATAACATTATGACTACTGAGAGGTGAAGTGAATGACATTGATTATCTCGTTACAGTGGCACCTGTCAAGGGGTGGGATATATTAGAGAGCAAGAGAACAGTCAGTTCTTGAAGTTGATGTGTTGGAAGCAGGAAAAATGGGCAAGCATAAGGATCTGAGCAACTTTGACAAGAGCTAAATTGTGATGGCGAGATGACTGGGTCTGACCATCTCCAAAATGGTGCATCTTGTGGGGTGTTCCCGGTATGTAGTGGTTAGTACCTATCAAAAGTGGTCCAAGGAAGGACAACTGGTGAACCAGTGACAGGGTCATGGGTGTTGAAGGTTTGATTCGCATGGGGCACGAAGGCTAGTCCATATGGTCCAATCCCACAGAAGGGCTACTGTAGCACAAACTGCTGAAAAAGTTAATGCTGACATCTTTCTATTTTAGCCAGCATTAACTTTTTCAGCAGTTTGTGCTGCAGTAGCTCTTCTGTGGGATTACAGATGATGACTGGGTCTGAAAAAGTTAATGCTGACACCTTTCTGTTTTAGCCACTATTAACTTTTTCAAAACAATAGACAAGGCAAGACAGCAGATGTGACATGGGCATGATTTATCAGAACAGTGGGTGGAGGGGGTATGGAGAGGATGTGCAAAGAGTAGTTGTTGGAATGCAGTGTTCCAGCCAGTAGTGGCTGGTGCTTAAAAAAGTGTTGGGGGCAGAGTTATTGTGGGTTTGAAATTTTCATTAGTTTTTATTATTGAGTCTTTCATTGTGGTTTTTCATTTCAGTCTAGTTTTAGGAGTACATAAGTAGTTTTAGTTTGGTTTTTACTTTTGAGGAATTAAGAGCTACTTTCAATTGAGTTTTTATTTAGTTTGTGTTAAGAGATATTCACATTATGAGGAAAGCCTTTATTTAAAGAAGGCAAAAAAAGGTAGGATGAAAGAACGCATGCCACTAAATACGATCTACAAAACCACTGTTTATTAAAAGGTCCCACCTTCAAACCAATCAAAAAACAAGACACTAATGTAGCCCAGGCACTGCCCAGAAACACTGCAACAGCAGCATACAGAATGCTTGGAATAACCATTCTACAGCCAACAAGCAGTTAACAGTGTGAAAGACGTTCAGTGTAAATGCACTGAAAATAACAAACAGTGAAGTGTTGGTAACACAGTCCAATTAAATTCTTGCTTGAGTACTGTTTACTGATTAGAGTGAGTACATAAAAGCTGCCAATATTTAGGTTTAAAAACAAGCATTGTTTGAACATAAATTTTGCCCTCCTTTCCTTCTGGCCTGCAAATTTCTCAATGACTTTCTGGTTAAAGTCAGTCATCTCAGTAACCAGTCTCTTTTCCATTGATAGCATGGCCAATACATTCAGCCTCTCCTGCATCTAACTGTTCAAGCAATGCTCAGCCCAGTGATTCCAAACCACTGTGCCGCAGCACATTATTGTGCCATGAGAGATCATCAGGGGTACCATGGGACATTATCCAATTTCACTTAATTGTTCCAAAAATTATTTATTTACTGCAAATAATTTGTCTTCGTTCGTCTATGCCAGCGACGTATAGTGACCAGCAGAACAATTAAATACTCTTCCAATAGATGGCAGCAGGTCGCTAATTAACCTGTGTATCTACCTGTTGCCATTCAAACAATAGAATTAGTAATGCTTTGGGTGTGACAGAGGTGATAGCGATAGATAAATATTTGAAAAGAAAAAGTACACAATCCAAACTGGGCCCTGGAGAAAATTCTGACCCAGATGAAGGCCCTAGTATGAGTAGAGGTCAGAAGAAAGCAAAAAAGGTGATTTCCTCCAACCTATCTATGCAAGCTGGGCTTTTCAAGCATGACTGCTATAAAAACTAAAAAAGGAGAGAGACTCAGAGCTATTGAAGATCTTTGTGTCTTTCTTCAATTCCTGCGAGTATATCAGCTTTGTGTTCAACTAAACAGGCCCAGGTTTCCCACTAAGGAAATTGTGAGTAAATTGAGACTAGATCATCATTATATATCTCATCTCATTATCTCTAGCCGCTTTATCCTTCTACAGGGTCCTTCTAAGCTGGAGCCTATCCCAGCTGAGTATGGGCGAAAGGCGGGGTACACCCTGGACAAGTCGCCAGGTCATCACAGGGCTGACACATAGACACAGACAACCATTCACACTCACATTCACACCTACGGTCAATTTAGAGTCACCAGTTAACCTAACCTGCATGTCTTTGGACTGTGGGGGAAACCGGAGCACCCAGAGGAAACCCACACGGACAACATGCAAACTCCACACAGAAAAGCCCTCGCCGGCCCCGGGGCTCGAACCCAGGACCTTCTTGCTGTGAGGCGACAGCGCTAACCACTACACCACCGTGCCGCCATCATTATTTATTTATTTATTTATTTATATATATATTTATTTTTGTTTGGTGGTGTGCCGTGGGATTTTTCAAATGCAAAATATGTGCCGTGGCTCAAGAAAGGTTGGAAAACACTGGCTCAGCCTACCAAAGGAAACTAGCTTCAAACAGTTATCAAGGTAGCTGTGGCTATACAGGAAGTGTAGTCGTTCACATTAAATGTAAATAAATACAGTATAAAAACGGGTTAAAATAATTAGATGGATACAGGGTGAAGTAGGATGAGTAAACAATTTACTTAATAAATACTTTTGCTTAATTCATTTGTTTATCACATAGTCTTTCTCATCTGGATAAGTGGAAGGGGGTGCCCCAGCACCCCATATTGACCAGCTGCCACTGGTTCCAGTGAGTTTATTTTACCAGGGTGCCGCACCCTGCCCTCAAATACCAGCACCATGCCCAAATTTATATGCGCCATACTCATAATTTTCCAGATCTTTCCAAGTGCCTGGCACATACAGTACATTCCACCACAGAATGAAACTGTTCCCTGACAAGTGATGCTGACTTGCAATTAAGGTAACACATGTTGACTAATCACAGCATACAATTAGCATGGGGCCATAGACATGCCCTGTCAACCATTTTGTCTTATTACAATAATGAGTCAGTGAAGCAAGGTACATCTGAAAAGCAGCAATGCCTACAAATGCGCAAAATAAAAAAGAATTGGTAAAAGCAGCAAGGGGCTCACAGAACCTAGCATCTCTGTTTGCCAGAACTTAAGTAGATCTAGATGTTGAGGACTAAACAAGTTCAATCAAAAGTTAGGACCGATATAGATCTATAGAAAATCTCATCACTAATGTTAACATGTTAGACTAGATCTAATCTAACATTCATATCCTGGACTGATATTAATGATCACTTAACGCTATTAGTATTACTATTATGATTAGTATTAACTAACGTGAAACTGTCATGTAAATGCACGCGGACAAGAGTGAGAGTTCAAGGCACACCAAGCGCGAACTTTATTTGCTTACTTTATTTTACAAAAGTGATCTACCTTGCATAGTTGCCCAGTATGGCTAATTTTGTATGATAGATTATTTTTCTATAGAGATGTGTGCAAAATTGCCCTCGATGCATGAAAAATTGCCTGCGATAATCAATGGCACCCTGCCCTCTTGGAAAGCTAGTTGGAACACTGGAATGTAATTAACATAACACCAACTTTTGAATGTTACGTGTACATGTGTGTAATTTTGTTGCATGCATTCATGAATATTATGCTGGGCTGTGTGGCATGGCTTTGGTTATGTGCTTTGTCTGTAAGGAGTGTATTGTAAACTATTGCAAGGTGAGTCCCTGGTGTATGTACGTAGGTGATGAGTGGTATCTGAATAGGGTAAATTTGGTAGTTTTGTTGATTGAGGCAGAGTTTTTTTTTTCTTTGTGTAGTCGATTATTGTGTTTTCCAATGTGTGATATGGTTTTCTTGGCAATGGTTCGTGCTGTAAAAAGAACTGTTGTGATGTTGATCCCAGATGTATCTTCAAGTAAGCACAGTGAATGGAAAAGTGGGATGGTGTGATTCAGAAAATGGGATATATTTTTAGTGGTCTGTTTCCAAAGGTAGGCAATATTATGTTTCTTTACAACTTCTTTACATCAGAATTAACGTCAGTTGATTCAGTCAGATCTCTTCCCGTTTACAGAGTTAAGCTGGAGGGGCTTATACTTTTACACTTTCATAAAACAAAACATACATATAATGTGTTTCTGGAATCATCAATTCTTTCCTTACATGTTACAAATAACACAAAGATGTGAGTAACACACTGGAAAATTCTTGAACCACCTGTGAATGAATGTTTCTTTTGGAGACATGTTTTGACTTACTGTCACTGATCCCCTAAACATAGTGATTTGTTTTGACTGTTGCTTTGTGAACAAGTGCATCTTCATCCATAAGCAGTGTATAATGATGTAAGGTGTGTAGTCCTTGTAAACAGTACTTTTTGTCTCTTTATTTCTAAATATTTCAACAGAATAAAATGTTTTGTTGGGGGAGAGGAGGAGGGAAAATGAGTGAATTTACTGTAGCTAGAAACACTTGGGGCCACTGCATGGTTGCATCTATTCTCATATTTTAAATGTTTTTGTCACAGTCTGGTCCAGTCCATCCATGCCTGAGTTTGTGGGACTTCCATGCCGACTCCAGGCCTGATCCGGGACAGGAATCCAGTCCTGCCCTGCTGTAGGCCATTTTCCCTGAAGCAGCACTCCCACACCTGCTACCACTCCTCTCCCATCAGCCAGGGCCTTCTTAAGAGCTTTATGGAGCTGCTCTAGTTGCCAGACTGTCTCTTGCAGACTTTTCTTGCCTTGCTACAGCCCTTTAGTATTGTGACTTCTTGATTCCCTCTGCCTGTATTGGTCCGTGTTTTTTTTTGTCTAGTTTTCTGTCCAGTTCTTGCCCCTGTTTACCTGCCTGTTCTTCTGGATTGTGTTTTTTGTTTCCTCTGCCTGGGTTTCTCTTGTCCCTGTTTTCTTCAGTTTTTGTGAAGATTTTTCTGTCCTGTTATTGTCCCTGACCGTGCCTGCCTGCTCTTCTGTGTTTTTGACCTCTTGGCCTGTTCTTTGACCACTGATTTTTGCCTGAGCCTGATTGTACCTCTGCTCTCAAGTTCCTTTTCCAAAACACTGCCTGTTTTGAGTCTGCTCTTGGGATCTCACTTCACCTCAGCTCACCACTTCTGACAGTTTTGTTCTTTGGAGACAGCTTTAAAAACTACAGCATTATTTGCGATTACGCACATGGTGATGGAAAATACACTCACTGGCCACTTTATTAGGAACACCCATACACCTGTTCTTTTATGCAGTTATCTCATCAGCAGCACAATGCATAAAATCATGCAGATACAAATCAAGAGCTTCAGTTAATGTTCACTTTAAATATCAGAATGGGAAAAATTGTGATCTCTGTGACTTTCACTGTGGCATGGGTATTGGTGCCAGATGGACTGATTTGAGAATTTCAGAAACTGATGATCTCTTGGGGTTTTCACACACACACCAGTTTCTAGAATTTACACAGAATGGTGTGAAAAAAAAACAGAGTGAGCAAGAGTTTCGTGAGTGGAAACACCTTGTTGATAAGAGAGGTCAGAAGAAAATAGCCAGATTGGTTTGAGTTGTCAGGCAAGATATAGTAACTCATATGATCACTCTTTACAACCGTGGTGAGCAGAAAAGCATCTCAGTATGCAACAGCAGAAGACCACATTGGGTTCCACTTCTGCAGCCAAGAACAGAAATCTTAGTGTAGGGGGGGCTGCCAAGCTGTAGCCAAAATAACCATCTTCCCCCTTTCACTGTACAGCACTGAACACATCAATCCCTGTACTCGATGCCATGTTCTATCTCCACCCATTCTTCTGACTCCCTGCAATGGTATTGGATACAGAGATGATACCGGATACCAAATACAGTGATGTCACGACTGTGCTTAAAACCCGCGGCAAAATCGAAATTCTTTCTCTCTGGCGGTGGATTTCCATGCGTGAAAGAGAGACATTGTTGCATCTGTGCTACAGGAGAACAAAGGACAAAGAACGAGCTATTGATACCAGACCTTTAGCCAAAGTTCAACGTATTTGATCTTCACATAGTTGCAATAATAATTGAACTGGTTAGTTACTGCAGCCCACGGAGTATTTTAAAGAGAAAAGGAGACAGGATCCCTTTTCCCTTTCGCAACGTCGACAAACTACAAACAAGATTCCTTCCAGATCATCGGACGACCAACGGGACATCGAAGATCTTCAGCTGATGAGCTGTGAAAGGAACAGAACTGTTTTCACCCTGGACCTGCACTCTGCGCTGTCTTCAGATAACAGACGGTGCACTTTCAGTTGCCAAACAAGAGCGATCTCAAGTAAGGCTGGCATCTGGGCAATTGTTAGTCTTAGTTGTGGCTAGTTAATGTGAAGAGTGTTTATTTGAATTCATTTATGGTTTAAATGTACGCATTTTGATTCACATGAAAGTCAGACTTAGACCGCGTGTTGTTTGATTTACTTTGTTTACTATCTGTATTTAGTTAGATCGTGCATGCTCTCTCTCTCTCTCACTCTTTTTAACTCCCTCCATCGTACTACACTCCTCAACATTGGGATTCCAGGAGTAGCTAAGGATTGAGTAGAAGTTGGGTTTTAGGGCCTAGCTGGACTAGTTTAAACTACAGATCCTTTGTCTCTCTCCTTTGCGCGCTCTTCTTGTTGACCATGCTCCTCTAGGCGAGGCCTAGCACAAGGCTCACACATTCCATTCGCATTCCATACACACACACACACACACACACACACACACTCACACACACTTACACACACACACCTACTCATACACACACAGACACACAAACACGTGATTTCCCTATCACATTTTAACATCCACTCGCCCCTACACTGTAACACTTGCATATAGCTTGTTACTTCTGATCACCATTAGTGCCTTAGTTATCATCATGTACACTACTGATTCTTATTTGTATACATTGTATCACCATTTATATTGAATTATTCCTTGGCTGCTATTGTTGCTATATCTGATCAGTATTAGTTTACAAATTCATGTCAGCTATTTCAATAAATGGTATCTTTGGAATAAACCGTGTCTTGTTTATTGCTACAACATCCACTGAGTGCCAACCTCTGCTAAACAAGTATTCTAATTGCCTTTGCCCATTTGGTTGTTATATGAATGTTATAGATCTAGAGTAAACTGTAGCGGTTCAGTGTCATTGGGTGGAGCACAGAGGATGGCAGGACAGAGATCAGGTTCAACAGTAGTGTTTATTGCTATACTTTTCAGTTTAACAATTTTTCAACTAGACACACACATGACTGGCGTCTTGTTCGGGGATGAGCTCTCCTCTGCTCTCTGCTCTCCATCTTTAAATAGGGCGCGGTCAATGGGAAGACACACACAAACATAGGTTAATTGGCATCAGGTGTAGTGATTCTGCCACTTACCTTCCCTGACTCCGCCCTCCCGTCACAGACTGGCGCTTGACCACGCCCCCGCTGCCACATACCCCCACCGCCTGACTCAGGCTGGGCGGCCGTCCGACCTGCAGCCGACTCCCCCCCCCTGACGGGAGAGGAAGTCTGCCATGACCATCTGCACCCCCGGCCTGTGGACCACCTTGAAATTAAAGGGTTGGAGTGCCAGATACCAACGGGTGATCTGCGCGTTGTCATCCTTCATGTGGTGGAGCCACTGGAGGGGCGCATAGTCCGAACAGAGGATGAAAGGGCGCCCCAGCAGGTAGTACCGGAGGGCGAGGACCGCCCACTTGATGGCCAGACACTCTTTCTCTATGGTGCTGTAGCACCCCTCACGCACCGACAGCTTCCTGCTGATATACAGGACGGGGTGGTCCTCCCCCTCCACCTCCTGGGACAATACCGCCCCCAGCCCTCTGTCCGATGCATCGGTCTGCAACATAAAGGGGAGATAAAAGTCAGGGGAGTGTAAAAGTGGCCCCCCACACAGTGCAGCCTTTACCTCAGAAAAAGCCCGCTGGCATTGCTCCGTCCACTGGACCGGATCTGGTGCCCCCTTTTTAGTGAGATCAGTCAGCGGGCTGGTGACGTCCGAATAATTAGGTATAAACCTACGATAATAGCCAGCCAGCCCCAGGAACTGTCTCACCCCCTTTTTGGTCTTGGGCCTCAGGCAGGCCACAATTGCTGTGGTCTTGTTAATTTGGGGACGCACCTGCCCGTTGCCCAAGTGGAAGCCCAGATACCGTACTTCCACCCGCCCAATCGCACACTTCTTCAGGTTGGCTGTCAGACCTGCTCACCTCAGCGACCTAAGGACGGCCCTTAGATGTTTGAGGTGCCTCGGCCAGTCATTGCTATAGACGATGATGTCGTCGGGATAAGCGGCCACATAGGTGGCGTGGGGGCGGAGGACCCTGTGCGTCAGTCACTGAAACGTAGCGGGTGCCCCAAACAGCCCAAACGGAAGTGTGACAAATTGGTGTAAACCAAACGGTGTGGAAAAGGCCGTTTTTTCTCGGGATAGTGGAGTCAAGGGGATCTGCCAGTATCCCTTCGTCAAATCCAGCGTCGAATAAAAGCGAGCAGTGCTGAGTCGATCAAGCAACTCATCAATACGAGGCATTGGGTACGCGTCGAATTTAGACACCGCGTTGACTTTTCTATAGTCCACACAGAACCGGACCGATCTGTCGGCCTTGGGTACCAAGACCACCGGGCTGCTCCAGTCACTGTGGGACTCCTCGACGATGCCCATTTTGAGCATGGTCTCAAGTTCTTCCCGAACCACCTTTTTTTTGTGTTCGGGTAGCCTGTAAGGGCGGCTATGCACTACCACCCCCGGGGGCGTCTCTATGTGGTGCTCTATGAGGTTAGTGCGACCGGGCAGGGGCGAGAACACATCCGAAAACTCGGTCTGCAACTGGGTGACCTCCGTGAGTTGGGTCGGGGAGAGGTGGTCTCCACAGGGGTTCTTGATGATGTTCTTGAAGGTGCGATTGAATCGTTCCACTAAACTGTCCGTTTGTGGGTGATACACGCTGGTGCGGATCGGCTTAATCCCCAATAACCCATACAGTTCGCGCAGTGTCCGTGACATAAATGTGGTGCCTTGATCAGTCAGAATCTCTTTTGGGATTCCGACTCGGGAGATAACGCGGAAGAGCGCCTCCGCAATACTGCGTGCGGAGATATTGCGCAGAGGCACTGCTTCCGGGTATCGCATTGCATAGTCCACCAGAACTAATATAAAGTGGTACCCTCGTGCTGACTGATCTAATGGCCCGAGGAGATCCATCACAATCCTTTCGAACCAGGTTTTGATTAATGGTAGAGGGCGCAAAGGCACTTTTGGAATGGCTGCTGGATTTACTAACTGGCATTCGCGGCACGCCGTACACCACATACGAACATCGCCGTGAATCCCCGGCCAATAGAATCGGGCCATTATTCGGGCTAGTGTCTTATCCTGCCCTAAGTGTCCAGCCATGGGATTAAAGTGAGCCGCCTGGAATACCAGTTCCCGGTGGCTCTTTGGAATTAAAAGTCGAGTGACTCGCTCTTTAGTTTGAGTGTCCTGCGTCACTCGGTATAACCTATCCTTCATAATCGCAAAGTAGGGGAAGGACGGGGTGGCGTTCGGCTGGAGCATTTGACCATCGATTACTCTCACTTGGTCAAACGCATGTCGCAGACTCTCGTCTTGTGACTGCTCTAATGGGAAATCTGCGAGGGATTCCCCAATAGAGAGAGGAGGGGCCGGCGGCTCCTCACTCTGACGCGGAGATGACGTAGATGGCTCTGTGACAGCTGCTCCCACCAAAGCGACACCGGGACTGCCCCCTGTTAAATGGCAGGACCCACTCTCCACTAAGCATGTCATTAAACCCCGAAATCCCGGCCAATCAGTCCACAAAATTAAAGAGTGGGTAAGGCGAGGATTAACCGCCGCCTTCACTATAAATTTTTCCCCTCGGAAAAAAATGTGGACTGACACCAAAGGGTAGCTGTGAATGTCCCCATGCACACACAACACCTTCACCCCCTGTGCTCCCCCCAATGCCTTGTTTTGCACCAGGCTTTGGTGAATTGAGGTCTGATTACAACCAGAATCCACCAACGCTTGATATGTATCCCCTTGGATACTCACCGGTATGCAATACGCTCCGGCCCGATCGAGGGCGGCTTCTGGCGCGTCGGGGATCCGAACCACCGCGCCCACCTCCATTGCCGTGCAGTGCTGTTGGAGGTGGCCCGGTTCCCCGCAGCGCCAGCAAACTGGCCCGGGCTTCCTCTCTGCACCGGTGTTCTGGGGCTCACTCACCTGAGGGGGGGGAGAGACAGACACAGAAGGGAGAAACCGGAGGGCACCGTAGGTGCGGCGGGCCGGCTGGGGTGGTGCCGGCCCCCGCCTCCGTGGTGGGGGAATGGGGCGAGGACGGGACACAGAAGGAGGGGGAGAGAGAGAGAGAGAAGAGGAGAGAAGAGAAGAGGCGGTCTGCTGTCCTGCTGCCGGAACAGCCGCCAAATGGTCCTCCGCCAGCTCAATGGCCTGATCCAGCGACGCCGGGCGGTGGCACTGGACCCACTCCGCGGTTCCTGTCGGCAAGCGCACGATGAACTGCTCCAGCACCACCTGATCGACGATCTCCTCGGCGTCGCGGTTGTTGGCCCTCAGCCACCGCCAGCAGGCATCCCGGAGTTGCTGGCCAAACGCGAACGGCCGGCCGACTTCCTCCAAGCGCAGAGCGCAGAAGCGCTGGCGCTGCTGTTCGGGGGTGTGCCCCACACGCTGGAGGATGGCCTGGCGAAGGTCCGCGTAGGCCAGCCGGCGGTCGGTGGGGAGCTGTAGCGCGGCCAGCTGTGCCTCTCCCGTTAGCAGGGGGAGGAGGCGCACCGCGTGCTGGTCCATTGGCCACCCCGAGGTCTCCGCGACTTGCTCAAAGAGCGTGATGAAAGCCTCGGGGTCGCTCTGCGGGCCCATCTTTGTCAGGGTGAGGGAGGACGGGCCCGCGGTGGAAACGTCAGTTGTCCCCGCTGACGCGAGGAGGTGCCGGAACGCCTGTCAGTCCTCTTGCTGGGCCAACACCAGGGCCTCGAAGCGCTGCTCCTACTCCTTACGGAGCGTGACTAGCGCCTGGTGCTGGCTTTGCTGGGCTGTGGCGAGAGTGTGGACCAGGTCGGCGAACGGGGAAGACTCCATGGGGCAGTTCGGCATTGGTGCTCCACGTCCCGGGTTTCAGCACCACTGTAACGGTTCAGTGTCGGTGGGTGGAGCACAGAGGATGGCAGGACAGAGATCAGGTTCAACACTAGCGTTTATTGCTATACTTTTCAGTTTAACAAGTTTTCAACTAGACACACACACGACTGGCGTCTTGTTCGGGGATGAGCTCTCCTCTGCTCTCTGCTCTCCCTCTTTAAATAGGGCGCGGTCACTGGGAAGACACACACAAACACAGGTTAATTGGCATCAGGTGTAGTGATTCTGCCACTTACCTTCCCTGACTCCGCACTCCCGTCACAGACCGGCGCTTGACCACGCCCCCGCTGCCACATAAACATATTACATTAGAGCTACAATACTCACTAAACTATAGCAACATCACTAAGTTATTCCATTGACTTTAATAGTTTAGCTATAAACTATTAGACACTTGAATTAATGAGTAATGGATTTATGAGACTGATCCCTTTTTTACATGTGACTGATTTGATAAGCCTATTGCACCTACATTAGAATCAAGAACAAGTTCTTATTAAAGTGACCGAGTGTATATGTTAAATGTATACAATATTTTTGACATCCCATATACTTGTATTCAGGAGCCAAAAAAAACCCCACTAAACTTACCTTATTTTGTAATTTGTATGCTGTTTAGACAATATGTACTCAGTCTATCAACTTTTAGTTTCTCCTCCAAATATATTTTAGCAAAAAAAAACAAAAAACAAAAAAAAAGATTGATAAACAATCCACTTCATTAATGCTCATTACACCTGTGACTGAGTCCATAACACATCTTCTGATGCACCACAGAAACATCACCAAAATAGGCTAAAAGATATTAACCCATATAGAGATTATAACTAGGGGAATGTGGTATGTCCTGGACGTGGGTGGAATACTGACTTTATTTTGCGTTTTCTTGACTTTCGCTTTTCAGCCTTCTTTATTGTTTCACGGTCTCACTCTGAGGCACACATGCACACAACACACAGATGTGCTCTGGTTGGGAAAGATCCTCTCTCTTCACTCTCTCCCTCCTTTTCTACCTTCCATCATCACTGCAAAACACACACAGACACAGCATTAATCGACAACGGGTGTAAACTGTAGGTGCTAAAGAAGGCAACTGGACTTGCTTGAAATTCTTGAAGACGTTTCACCTCTCATTCAAAAGGCTTCTTCAGTTCTGTCTGACTAGTGGGGAGTTCCAGGTATTTATCCTCTAGTGAACCAAAAGCAACCTTAAAGGATATACGCAGAACCTTTATTTTTAAATAAAATTCTGAGTGGATAGTATCTCCATCCTTGACTCTTGTATGCTGCATAAATGGGAATAAAAAAAAATTTTTTTTTGAGCATTAAAATCGACCACGGCGGCATGGTGGTATAGTGGTTAGCGCTGTCACCTCACAGCAAGAAGGTCCGGGTTCGAGCCCCATGGCCGGCGAGAGCCTTTCTGTGCGGAGTTTGCATGTTCTCCCCGTGTCCAGGTGCTCCGGTTTCCCCCACAGTCCAAAGACATGCAGTTTAGGTTAACTGATGACTCTAAATTGACCATAGGTGTGAATGTGAGTGTGAATGGTTGTCTGTGTCTATGTGTCAGCCCTATGATGACCTGGCAACTTGTCCAGGGTGTACCCCGCCTTTCGCCCGTAGTCAGCTGGGATAGGCTCCAGCTTGCCTGAGACCCTGTAGAACAGGATAAAGCGGCTAGAGATAATGAGATGAGATGAGTAAGTCGACCACAAAGTTGGCATTCGAGCTGCGCCGCTGAGCCAGCCAGCCCTGAGTGCATGACATCACAGCGGTAACCGGTTTTAAAGCCAAGGTCTTTGACAGCTATAGACCAAAGTCATCCATCCATTATCAGTAGCTGCTTATCCTGTGCAGGGTCACAGGCAAGCTGGAGCCTATCCCAGCTGACTATGGGTGAGAGGCAGGGTACACCCTGGACAAGTCACCAGGTCATCGCAGGGCTGACACATAGACACAGACAACCACTCTCACCTACAGTCAATTTAGAACCACCAGTTAGCCTAACATATATGCCTTTGGATTGTGGGGGAAACCGGAGCACCCGGAGGAAACCCACGCGGACATGGGGAGAGCATGCAAACTCCACACAGAAAGGCCTTCGTCAGCCGCTGGGCTCGAACCCAGGACCTTCCTGCTGTGAGGCAACAGTGATAACCACTACACCACTGTACCGCCCCAGACCAAAGAAATATCAATAAAAATTTATGGTGAAAGTAAGAAATACCATTACTGACGCTCAACTAAGACTGATTTGACTTCATTGATTGTGGGTTGACTCTCATTAAAACAGTATAGGCGTTATAACTTATGCAGCATACATGTACATGCATGCATTTTCACTGATAAAACGTAAAAGGCTAATTAAATAATCAGATGAACTGCAACAATCACTTTCTGAAGACAATTAAATAATCTTATACCGGTAACTTAAATACACAATACAAGTTACACGTATTAATCTAAATGCAGGTAAACAAATGAGAATCGCAGCTTACCCGTCTGTGTTCTCGCTTCTTGAAGGCCGATCTTGTGGCCAATTGTTTTGAAACAATCTGACTTTCAGTTGTTCGTTCAGTTCTCCACTCATTCGCTTCTTCCACGTAAGGGTGAGATATTGCTGCTGAGGCAAGTATATCCAGCAGAAAAATCGGACAGCTGGTCCACTCATTCTCCATTTTCTCCATACTGAGTACTCTGCCATTATTGCTCGGCTCAGGCAATTACTAAAACCCGGGACAGGACATCACCACTTTTAGCAATAACCGCGGGGAGGTCACTGCCTGAGCAATAATACATTCCGGGTTTTAGTGACAACCCTAGGCTCACGCTCAGTGGCGGAACTAGACTTTTTTCCTTGGGGGGCAATTGGGGTGGCCAGGACTATTTCAGGGGGGTCAATGGTTCCTACTACTACACACACAAATATGTATGCACGAGCACTGTTTATTAAGAACGTGCAGAAGGCATCTAGCTTCTAGCAGTAGCACAGTGCTCCGTACACTCTTTCCCTAGCAGAATGGGCATTTTTTGCACTTACAACAAGAAGGTTGAGTGCCACGGTAATAAACACGCTCCCTGTACTTCCTTCAAAAGAGGGTCTAGTCTTCAAAATACGCCATGATTTACTTAATTCTGAACATTGTTCATACTGCTAAAGGTCACTTCACATCACACACCTAGTTTTGACTACATCTGCGTTTTCACCTTTTCTATTGCCAAATAGAAGAATTGCCAAATCATTCTGATTTATGAAACGAAAATCGATTGGCCAGAAGATCCACTGACTGATCTTATTGAACTCGTGAACTTATTTTGGGATAAACTGCGGTCGTGTACTCACCGATATAGGTCAGTCTTAAAATCCATCTGGCTGAGGAGCAGCTGCCTTTTCTGTTCAATGGTTCCTTCTTCTTCTTTTTCTTCTTTCCCATGTCTTCTATTGTAAATTGGATTGCAATGCCTTGTGGTAGCTTGCATTGCGCCATCTACTGTACAGGAGGAACCTAGCAGTCACAGACTTCAATGCAACTGGCTTTTCTTGTGCGGTGCCGTAACATGTCAATTATCTGGGGGGGCACCTGGGGTAGCCACTCAGATTCCAGGGGAGGCTAGTGCCCCCCCAGCCACCCCTGTAGCTCTGCCCCTGCTCACGCTCTGGGACAACTGGTGCAACTGAACTTACTTTCCTTTTTTAAAAAAATAAATAAATAAAATAAATACTTTCCTTTTCTTGTAGTTTTCTTTTCCTTTAATTGTTGGTACTGCACCCTCTTTTAATACAGGCTTATAGCCAATGCTCCTAAACAGATCAGGGGTCTCGTACGAGTCTTCAGTAAAATGTGCAGAGCAGAGGAGAGATCACTTCATAGGCATCCAATGTGCCCGTGAACCTCTCACAAAACATGTCCAAATCTTTGCAGTTTGAACATTCTTGGGCCATGAATGCAATGTAAATCCAGCTTCTGTTGTGTTGCTGAACCCACCAGCAACACATCTATGTGGCATGGCGATAAGTTAGCTCAAAATGGAGGATTGGAGTTGCAGTCAGCTCTGTGTTTTAGTATAGTGGAAATGGCAATGAGACCGATAGACTTCCTGTTGTGACGTCAAGGTCATTCACTCAGACCGCTACCTATATGAATCACTTTAATCGTAAAAATTACTATATTAGATTTATTGTTAATGTTTAAAACTATTCCTGTGCCATTCGTGAGGTCTCAAGGCATTTATAAATGAAAGTGAGGCCATGGTTCTGCGTATATGCTTTAAGGAGAGTCATTGAGGTTACATGGGTCGTTGACCCTCTCAGTCATCCTGCAGGTGTTAGGGTCACTGGAGGCTGGGTGTGAACTGTATTAGCAGCCTAGAGGGTCGTTGGCTGATCTGTGGGTCGTTGGCTCTCTCTGCCATCATGTGAGTCACTGAAGTTAGCGGAGTCTTGGTGTGGATGTGTATTCAGTTTTCTGAGAAGTGTGCCAAGGACTGGAATGTAGGTGGCTGATAAGTGGTATCTCAGACCACCTCCTCTGTTCAGAGACAGTCATTGCAGGTTGATGAAGATGGCTTCTTTTACTCCTCTTTCAAACCACCAGTCTTCTCTGGTGAAAATGCATATACTGCAGTCCTGAAACGAGTGTCCTTTGTTACTGAGATGTTATTGAGCAGATTGTGCATGCTCCCATCAGACTGCAGAGATGAGAGGTGAAATGTCCAAGAATTTCAAGCAAGTCCAGGTGCCTTCATTAGCACCTATGGTTTACAATGACCTGGATGACTGACAACCTTCACAGACAACAGGTGGACTGACTTTGCCACTCACTTTCCCTGGCCCTGCCCTCCATTCATAAACCAATGCTTGGCCAGGTTCCTGCTACTACAGGGAGCTTGATTCCTCTAAGTCAAGTCAAGTTTATTTGTATAGCACTTTTAACAATAAACATTGACGCAAAGCAGCTTTACAGAATTTGAACGACTTAAAACATGAGCTAATTTTATCCCTAATCTATCCCCAATGAGCAAGCCTGTGGCGACGGTGGCAAGGAAAAACTCCCTCAAACGATATGAGGAAGAAACCTCAAGAGGAGCCAGACTCAAAAGGGAACCCATCCTCATTTGGGCAACAACAGACAGCATAACTATAACATTAACAGTTTTAACATGAAGTCAGTTTCGTTGATGTTATAAACTCTTCATTGATGGAAACTTGAGTGCAAAACTGTTCATGACAACTGCAGTCCTAAAGTTAACAAGTCAACTGTAGTCCTCAGCCATAAAAGCATTACTGTAAGAGTCCAGAGCATCCTCCAGGTGTGACTTTCAACTGTCCTCATGGGGCTGTCTTCCACAGGAGCGATGCGATGAGACTCCAACCAGACACAGGGCACCAGGATGGATCAAGCAGGTCCAAGGAGCAGAAGAGGTCAGCATCTCGATCCCAGGACCAACATGTAACTCAGAGGGACAGATTTTGGGGGGGAGAGAAAACACAGGTATGCCTAATGTCACATGAATAAGTAGGAACAGTATACATATTGCACTGAGTACAAGCAGGGACTCCAGCAACTAACTATGACAGCATAACTAAAAGGGGAGAGCCAGAAGGTAACACAGGCATGAGGGAGCCCCAGGACATAAAGCAGCCAGCCACTACACTGTCAACAAACTCGAGTGAGCAAGCGAGTGGGGACTGACAGCATCCATACATCCCAGTTTACCAAAATACTCTATCTGAGGACCCTCCAGATCTACACCTTTACCTCATAAACACCATTAACAAAAGGCTTGACTAAACAGATATGTTTTCAGCATAGACTTAAACACTGAGACTGTGTCTGATTCCCGAACACTACTTGGAAGGCTGTTCCATAACTGTGGGGCTTTGTAAGAAAAGGCTCTGCCCCCTGATGTAGCCTTCACTATACAAGGTACCAGCAGATAGCCTGCACCTTTTGATCCAAGTAGGCATGGCGGGTCATAGAGGAGCAGAAGTTCACTCAGGTACTGTGGTGCGAGACCATTCAGTGCTTTAAAGGTCAATAGTAGTACTTTATAATCAATCCGAAATTTGATTGGGAGCCAATGCAGTGTGGATAAGACAGGGGTGATGTGGTCATATTTTCTAGTTCTAGTAAGGACTCTTGCTGCTGCATTTTGAACTAACTGGAGCTTGTTTATGCACTTATTGGAACATCCAGACAGTAAGGCATTACAATAATCCAACCTGGAGGTAACAAAAGCATGAGCTAGTTTTTCCACGTCACGTAGTGACATTAAATTTCTTAGCAATATTTCTGAGATGAAAGAAAGCTATCCTGGTAATGTTATTGTGGCAGCGGGGGCATGGTCAAGCACCGGTCTGTGACAGGAGGGTGGAGTCAGGGAAGGTAAGTGGCAGAATCACTACACCTGAGAGCAATTAACCTGTGTTTGTGTCTTCCCAGTGACCACGCCCTATTTAAGGAGGGAGAGTGAGAGCAGAGGGGTCTCTCCCGAACCAGACGGCTGATGTGTGTGCATGTGTGTGAGAGTGTTTAAGTAAGCTGAAAAGCTGAATAAAAAAGAGTTTTTGTGAACTCAGTTCTGGCCTGCCGTCTTCTGTGCTCTGCCCATACATAGGAACTGCCACAGTGGTGCTGAAACCTGGGATCTGGAGCACAGAACGCTGAACCGCCCCATGGAGTCTTCCCCGTTCGCTGACCTGGTCCACGCCCTCACAACGGCCCAGCAAAGCCAGCACCAGGTGCTCGTCACGCTCCGTAAGGAGCAGGAGCAGCGCCTTGAGGCCCTGGTGTTGGCCCAGCAAGAGGACCGACAGGCATTCCGGCACCTCCTCGCGTCGGCGGGGACAATCGACGCTTCCACCACGGGCCTGTCCCCCCCCCCACCCTGACAAAGATGGGCCCACAGGATGACCCTGAGGCTTTCATCACGCTCTTTGAGCAAGTCGCGGAGACCTCGGGGTGGCCGATGGATCAGCGCGTGGCACGCCTCCTCCCCCTGCTAACGGGGGAGGCGCAGCTGGCCACGCTACAGCTCCCCGCCGACCACCGGCTGGCCTACGCAGACCTTCGCCGGGCCATCCTCCAGCGTGTGGGGCGCACCGCTGAACAGCAGTGCCAGCACTTCCGCGCTCTGCGCTTGGAGGAAGTCGGCCGCCCGTTCACGTTTGGCCAGCAACTCCGGGATGCCTGCTGGCGGTGGCTGAGGGCCAACAACCGTGACACCGAGAAGATCGTCGATCAGGTGGTGCTGGAGCAGTTCATCGCGTGCTTGCCCACAGGAACCGTGGAGTGGGTCCAGTGCCACCACCCGACATCGCTGGATCAGGCCATCGAGCTGGCGGAGGACCATTTGGCGGCTGTTCCGGCGGCAGGACAGCAGACAGTCTCTTCTCTCCTCTTCTCTCTCTCTCTCTCTCCCCCTCCTCCTGTGTCCCGTCCTTGCCCCATTCCCCCACCGTGGAGGTGGGGGCCGGCACCACCTCAGCCGGTCCGCCGCACCCGCGGTGCCCTCCCATTTCGCCCTTCTGTGTCTGTCTCTCCCCCCCCCCCCCCCCCTCAGGTGAGTGAGCCCCAGAACACCGGTGCAGAGAGGAAGCCCGGGCCGGTTTGCTGGCGCTGCGGGGAACCAGGCCACCTCCAACAGCAGTGCACGGCAAGGGAGGTGGGCGCGGTGGTTCGGATCCCCGACGCGCCAGAAGCCGCCCTCGATCGGGACAGAGCGTATCGCATACCGGTGAGTATCCAAGGGGATACATATCAGGCGTTGGTGGATTCTGGTTGTAATCAGGCCTCAATTCACCAAAGCCTGGTGCAACACGAGGCATTGGGGGGTGCACAGGGGGTGAAGGTGTTGTGTGTGCACGGGGACGTTCACAGCTACCCTTTGGTGTCAGTCCACATTTTTTTCTGAGGGGAAAAATTTATAGTGAAGGCGGCGGTTAACCCTCGCCTTACCCACTCTTTAATTTTGGGGACTGATTGGCCGGGATTTCGGGGTTTAATGACGCACTTAGTAGAGAGTGGGTCCTGCCATTTAACAGGGGGAGGTCCTGGTGTCACTTTGGCAGGAGCAGCTGTCACAGAGCCTTCTATGTCATCTCCGCGTCAGAGTGAGGAGCCACCGGCCCCTCCTCTCTCTATTGGGGAATCCCTCGCAGATTTCCCATTAGAGCAGTCGTGAGACGAGACTCTGCGACATGCGTTTGACCAAGTGAGAGTAATCGATGGTCAAACGCTCCAGCCAAACGCCACCCCATCCTTCCCCTACTTCACGATTATGAAGGATAGATTATACCGAGTGACACAGGACACTCAAACTAAAGAGCGAGTCACGCAGCTTTTAATTCCAAAGAGCCGCCGGGAATTGGTATTCCAGGCGGCTCACTTTAATCTCATGGCTAGACACCTAGGGCAGGATAAGACACTAGCCCGAATAATGGCCCGATTCTATTGGCCGGGGATTCACGGGGATGTCCGTAGGTGGTGTACAGCGTGCCGTGAATGCCAGTTAGTGAATCCAGCAGCCATTCCAAAAGCACCTTTGCGCCCTCTTCCATTAATCGAGACCCCGTTTGAAAGAGTTGGGATGGATCTCGTCGGGCCATTAGATCGGTCAGCACGAGGGTACTGCTTTATATTAGTTCTGGTGGACTATGCAACGCGATACCCGGAAGCAGTGCCTCTGCGCAATATCTCAGCACGCAGTATTGCGGAGGCGCTCTTCCGCGTTATCTCCCGAGTTGGAATCCCGAAAGAGATTCTGACTGATCAAGGCACAGCGTTTATGTCACGGACACTGCGCGAACTGTATGGGTTATTGGGGATTAAGCCGATCCACACCAGCGTGTGTCACCCACAAACGGACGGTTTAGTGGAACGGTTCAATCGCACCCTTAAGAATATAATTTAAAAATTTGTAAGTGAGGATGCACGTAATTGGGATAAGTGGCTCGAGCCCTTGCTGTTTTAAGTGCGAGAGGTCCCCCAAGCCTCCACGGGGTTCTCCCCGTTCGAATTATTATATGGGCGTAAGCTGCACGGCATTCTAGATGTGCTGCGGGAAAATTGGGAGGAGGGACCTTCACAAAGCAAAAATGAAATTCAGTACGTTATGGACCTGCGTGCAAAACTCCACACGCTCACCCACCTAACCCAGGAGAATTTGCGGCAGGCCCAAGAACGGCAAGCCCGCCTGTACAACAAGGGTACGCGCCTTAGGGAGTTCACACCGGGAGATAAGGTACTCGTACTTTTGCCCACGTCGAGCTCCAAATTGATCGCCAAGTGGCAAGGACCCTTTGAGGTCACACGGCGAGTCGGGAACGTCGACTACGAGGTGAGGCGAACGGACAGGGGTGGGGTGCTACAGAGTTACCACCTCAATCTGCTTAAACTCTGGAATGAGGAGGTCCCCGTGGCGTTGGTGTCGGTGGTTCCGGAGAAGGCGGAGCTGGGGCCGGAGGTTCAAAAAGGGGCATTGGCATCACGTACCTCTCCGGTCCTCTGTGGAGACCACCTCTCCCCGACCCAACTCATGGAGGTCGCCCAGTTGCAGACCGAGTTTTCGGATGTGTTCTCGCCCCTGCCTGGTCGCACTAACCTCATAGAGCACCACATAGAGATGCCCCCGGGGGTGGTAGTGCATGGCCGCCCTTACAGGCTACCCGAACACAAAAAAAAGGTGGTTCGGGAAGAACTTGAGACCATGCTCGAAATGGGCATCGTCGAGGAGTCCCACAGTGACTGGAGCAGCCCGGTGGTCTTGGTACCCAAGGCCGACAGGTCGGTCCGGTTCTGTGTGGACTATAGAAAAGTCAACGCGGTGTCTAAATTCGACGCGTACCCAATGCCTCGTATTGATGAGTTGCTCGATCGACTCGGCACGGCTCGCTTTTATTCGACACTGGATTTGACAAAGGGATATTGGCAGATCCCCTTGACTCCACTATCCCAAGAAAAAACGGCCTTTTCCACACCGTTTGGTTTACACCAATTCGTCACACTTCCGTTTGGGCTGTTTGGGGCGCCCGCTATGTTTCAGCGGCTGATGGACAGGGTCCTCCGCCCCCACGCCACCTATGCGGCTGCCTACCTCGACGACATCATCATATATAGTAATGACTGGCCGAGCCACCTTGAACACCTGAGGGCCGTCCTTAGGTCGCTGAGGCGAGCAGGTCTCACAGCCAACCCGAAGAAGTGTGCGATTGGGCGGGTGGAAGTACGGTATCTGGGCTTCCACTTGGGCAACGGCCAGGTGCGTCCCCAAACTAACAAGACTGCAGCAATTGCGGCCTGCCTGAGGCCCAAGACCAAAAAGGTGGTGAGACAGTTCCTGGGGCTGGCTGGCTATTATCGTAGGTTTATACCTAATTATTCGGACGTCACCAGCCCGCTGACTGATCTCACTAAAAAGGGGGCACCAGATCCGGTCCAGTGGACGGAGCAATGCCAGCGGGCTTTTTCTGAGGTAAAGGCTGCACTGTGTGGGGGGTCACTTTTACATTCCCCTGACTTTTATCTCCCCTTTGTGTTGCAGACCGATGCATCGGACAGAGGGCTGGGGGCGGTTTTGTCCCAGGAGGTGGAGGGGGAGGACCGCCCTGTCCTGTACATCAGCAGGAAGCTGTCGGTGCGTGAGGGGCGCTACAGCACCATAGAGAAAGAGTGTCTGGCCATCAAGTGGGCAGTCCTCGCCCTCCGGTACTACCTGCTGGGGTGCCCTTTCACCCTCTGTTCGGACCACGCACCCCTCCAGTGGCTCCACCGCATGAAGGATGCCAACGCACGGATCACCCGTTGGTATCTGGCACTCCAACCCTTTAATTTCAAGGTGATCCACAGGCCGGGGGCACAGATGGTCGTGGCAGACTTCCTCTCCCGTCAAGGGGGGGGGGGGGGGAGTCGACTGCAGGCCGGACAGCCGCCCGGCCTGAGTAGGGCAGTGGGGGTATGTGGCAGCGGGGGCATGGTCAAGCGCCGGTCTGTGACAGGAGGGTGGAGTCAGGGAAGGTAAGTGGCAGAATCACTACACCTGAGAGCAATTAACCTGTGTTTGTGTCTTCCCAGTGACCGCGCCCTACTTAAGGAGGGAGAGCGAGAGCAGAGGGGTCTCTCCGGAACCAGACGGCTGATGTGTGTGCATGTGTGTGAGAGTGTTTAAGTAAGCTGAAAAAAAAAAGAGTTTTTGTGAACTCAGTTCTGGCCTGCCATCTTCTGTGCTCCGCCCATACATAGGAACTGCCACAGTTATCAATGTGAGTTTTGAATGAAAGACTGGGGTCAATAATCACTCTGAGGTGTTTTACTGCTGCACATGAAGAAACAGAAAGGCCATCCAGAGTTACTGTGTAATCAGAAAACTTACTTCTAGCTGCATGTGGTCCTAGTACAAGTACTTCAGTCTTGTCAGAGTTAAGCAGCAGGAAATTAATAAGCATCCAGTGTCTAATGTCCTGTATACAAGCCATTCCCTGCTTGTGTTTAACCCTCATTGCCTGAGGTTATAACAGACTTTTAACAGCATATTTCACTGATCAAGGAAGATCATTAATAACAGTATCTAAGGTCTTTGTAGAGAATCCATAGATATCAGTGCACCCATTGTTGAACTGAAATGTGTAATGACCCATGTAAAAATACAAATAATTAGCCATATTTTTATATTTAATACGTTATAGCTACTTGTAACTCATTATATAAGAACACTATATAGTGCATTGCATTGTGTGTAATCTAAACCGAAGCACTTTAAACACCAGACTGATGGGTGATATGTTCAGAGAAACACTTTATTTCATCAGTCTTTATATAGTAAACCTTCATCAGGATAATTACCACTTCTCCTTTAAATTTGAGGCTCACCATATTGGGAAGGACTTATTTTGCAACTTTAAAAAGTCATCTGCTACATCAGCAGTTGCATTTTTCCATGTATATTCCTAAAATGAGTACTGACAATAAAATCAAGTGTTTATGACTAGGCTGGATAGCTTATTAAGCTTGGCTCTTTGTTAAATACTGTATATTAGAGTGCAATGTCAGTGTCATGTGTATTAGGTAAACATTTCATATCTGCTATTTATCTTTCAATATGAGCTGTTTCTGGAGAGAAAATGAAGTAGGAGCTCAACTTACACTGAAGATGAATTTTGCTTGTTAGATGAAAAATTAAGTTGGTCAACAATGTAGCTTCCCCATTTTTATTCATTTGCTTTTTTCTCAACAAATGATGCAGATGGGAAAGGGATAAGTTAGATTTAAAGCAAAAAAAAAAAAAATAATAATAATAATAATAATTTAGATATAGTGGCACAGTGGAGAGGGTTGCTGTCTCTCAGCTCCAGGGTCACCAGTTCAACCATGAGCTTGTGTTAATGTGTGTGTCACATTTCACGTTCTTCTTGTCAGAATAAGTGTGTGTCCAGAAGAGGTTCAGAATTCACCACGACCCTGACTAGGACAGAGCAGTTACTGGAGATAAATGAATGAATACAACTTTTGTTACAAACTTGGCTCAGCTTGGTTCTACATAGATGCCAACCTCAGTAGCATGCCCAGAACTTCACCTAAATTGGTTCACTGTTTATTAAGCTTTGATTACTACTAATTAAGAGTATTTATTAATGAATCATTGAGCAAACTGACAAATCTCATCATCAGTCAAATGCTCTTGTAATATCGAGCAGTTAGCAGACAGTTAATGAGAACATAGAGTCTCCAGTGTCAGACTAAATTATCAGTTAAAATTTACTGAATACTTACTAGATTGATGCATAGTTTGAGTAGTATATGAAATGCAGGTATTAGATGACTTTTTAACAGCGTAATTACTTATGCATATGCACACTTTCTAAATGTAACAGTTACCATTAACAATAATTGCTATAGCGAGGGCTAAGCATTTCATAGGAAACACGCCTATCTTTCCGATTTAGTTCCACAACAACTTGTTTCAACATGATGCATTAAGAATATTCTGGGGTTTTGTTTGTTTGTTTTGTTTTTGTTCTTATATTTGTTTTTTCTTATGAATGCAAAATAATTATAGATCAAATTACCTGAATGTCTATAAATTTAGGAAAACACACATATTAGCAAAAGAGTGGCATCTTGTTGATATTTTATAAGAACAATAGTTATTCTAATGTTAGCTAACTGACTCAACCCTGTGAAAAATTCAAATCATGTTTTTTGATGCATCATCCAGACCAGCCACAACTGCATCTTATTTCTATGCTTGTGAATATTTGTGCTGCAGCCTGGGAAAACCTGTTTAATGTCACTATGGCTGAACTCTGAGAAACATCCAAAAAATGGGTTTTGACCAAAAGCATTATTTTGCCTTTAACATGCTTTGATACCGCCACATTAAGAAAACATAATTAAGGTTCATTAAGCCAATGTAGAAATCCTAGCATATGTTTTCTGCTTGTAGGGATACTTTTAGGTAAATAAAGAGCCAGCTTAACAAATGTGGCTGTAAAAACAATTAGTCCGCCTGAAGAGATGTTTTAATTGCCAGCTTGGTAGTTAATTTCATCACGCAATGAATGTTATGCTTCAATCAAGTTGGTGGCTATGTGTCATAAAATATAATCTGTTGAATTATCTGTGATGCACATGCATCTTCACCTACACTATAGAGACATCAAATTATCCATAACCGCTTATCCTGAGCAGGGTCGCAGGCAAGCTGGAGCCTATCCCAGCTGACTATGGGCGAGAGGCGGGGTACACCCTGGACAAGTTGCCAGGTCATCACAGGGCTGACACATAGACACAGACAACCATTCACACTCACATTCACACCTACGGTCAATTTAGAGTTACCAGTTAACCTAACCTGCATGTCTTTGGACTGTGGGGGAAACCAGAGCACCCAGAGGAAACCCATGCAGACACGGGGAGAACATGCAAACTCCACACAGAAAGGCTCCCATCAGCCACTGGGCTCAAACCCAGAACCTTCTTGCTGTGAGGCAACAGTGCTAACCACTACACCACTGTGCCATCCGACACTAAATTAGATTAATGAAAATCAATAAAATAAATAGTAGTTGCTACTTATAGTTTATAGTTGTTAGTGTATTTCAGTGCAATTGTACTGGAAACTTTCAGTGAAAGTTTCTGCATTTTCATTTTGGGGTGTAAACGGATCTTTTAACATGCTGTAACTTTACTTGTGGTGGAGATGTGTTAAACAGAGTGATATATTATTCATTCATTCATTCATTATCTCTAGCCACTTTATCCTTCTACAGGGTCGCAGGCAAGCTGGAGCCTATCCCAGCTGACTACGGGCGAGAGGCGGGGTACACCCTGGACAAGTCGCCAGGTCATCACAGGGCTGACACATAGACACAGACAACCATTCACACTCACATTCACACCTACGGTCAATTTAGAGTCACCAGTTAACCTAACCTGCATGTCTTTGGACTGTGGGGGAAACCGGAGCACCCGGAGGAAACCCACGCGGACACGGGGAGAACATGCAAACTCCACACAGAAAGGCTCTCGCCGGCCACGGGGCTTGAACCCAGGACCTTCTTGCTGTGAGGCGACAGCGCTAACCACTACACCACCGTGCTGCCCCCTGTGATATATTAATTCAGGAAAATTAAATTTATATACTAGAAATTTTCAACACGTGAAGGGTTCTCCAGCTCTTTCGAAACCTGATATATGTGTATGGCTGTCGGATTTAAACACAGGAGAAGGACCTGTTCATTATATCCCAAAGCAATCAAATCTACCCTTATCTGCTAGTGTCTTGCAAAAGTACTCATCCCCCTTGGTGTTTGTCCTGTTTTGTTGTATTACAAGCTAGAATTAAAATGGATTTTTGGGGGGTTAGCACAGTTTGATTTACACAAAGTGCCTACAACTTTAAATGTGAAAATTGTTGTTTTATTGTGATACAAACAATAATTAAGATGAAAAAAACAGAAATCTGGAGGGTGCATACTGTAGGTATTCACCCCCTTTCGTATGAAACCCCTAAATAAGAGCTGGTCCAACCAATTCACTTCATAAGTCATATAATTAGTTGCTTAAGCTCCACCTGTGTGCAATCAAAATGTCACATGAACTGTCACATGATGTCTGTATAAATCAACCTGTTCTGGAAGGACTTTGAGTCTGCAACACTACTAAGCAAGCAACATGAAAACCAAGGAGCACTACAAACAGGTCAGAGACAAAGTTGTGGAGAAGTATAGATCAGGGTTGGGTTATAAAAAATATCCCAAAGTTTGAATATCCCACGGAGCACCATTAAATCCATGATAGCAAAATGGAAAGAATATGGCACCACTACAAACCTGAAAGAATATGGCACCACTACAAACCTGAAAAGAGAAGGCCACCCACCAAAACTCACAGACCGGGCAAGGAGGGCATTAATCAGAGATGCAACAAAGACACCAACGATAACACTGAAGGGGCTGCAAAGATCCACAGTGGAGATGGGAGTATCTGTCCATAGGACCACTTTAAGCTGTACACTCCACAGAGTGGGGCTTTATGGAAGAGTGGGGATATTTTTCATCTGCAGGGACAGGAAAGCTGGTCAGGACTGAAGGAAAGATGGATGACACTAAATACATGGCAATTCTGGAGGAAAACCTGTTTGAGTCAGCCAGAGGTTTGAAACTGGGATGAAGGTTCACATTCCAACAGGACAACGACCCTAAACATACTGCTAAAGCTACACTGGAGTGGTTTAAAGGGAAACATTTAAATGTCTTGGAATGGCCTAATCAAAGCCCAGACCTCAATCCAATTGAGAATCTGTGGCATAACTTGAAGATTGCTGTATAACAATGCAACTTGAAGGAGTTGGAGCAGTTTTGCCTTGAGGAATGGGCAAAAATCCCAGTGGCTAGATGTGCTAAACTAATAGAGACATACCCCAAGAGACTTGCAGGTGTAATTGCAGCAAAAGGTGGCTCTCCAAAGTATGGACTTTGGGGGTGAATACCTTTTGCACACTCCAGATTTCTCATCTCATCTCATTATCTCTAGCCGCTTTATCCTTCTACAGGGTCGCAGGCAAGCTGGAGCCTATCCCAGCTGACTACGGGCAAAAGGTGGGGTACACCCTGGACAAGTCGCCAGGTCATCACAGGGCTGACACATAGACACAGACAACAATTCACACTCACACCTACGGTCAATTTAGATTCACCAGTTAACCTAACCTGCATGTCTTTGGACTGTGGGGGAAACCGGAGCACCCAGAGGAAACCCACGTGGACACGGGGAGAACATGCAAACTCCGCACAGAAAGGCCCTCGCCGGCCACGGGGCTCGAACCCGGACCTTCTTGCTGTGAGGCGACAACGCTAACCACTGCACCACCATGCCGCCCCCTCCAGATTTCTGTTTTTTTTTTCATCTTCGTTATTGTTTGTGTCACAATAAAACAACAATTTTCACCTTTAAAGTGGTAGGCATGTTGTGTAAATCAAATGGTGCTACCCCCCCCCCCCCCCCAAAAAAAAAAAAAAAATCAATTTTAATTACAGCTTGTAATGCGACAAAACAGGACCAACACAAAGGGGGATGAATAATTTTGCAAGGCACTGTACTTGTCGAGGAATGTCATCTTTTACTTTGCTAGGAAGGCTCATTTTCAAGATGTGTGATTATTAAGGGGCCAGGGATGGATCAGATCAGTGGAGAGACTGTCCAGAACTTGTCCAGAAGAAGCTTGAGACTTGAAGTGGCTTGAAGCAGGCAGACACCTCAGGAAAATCTGTTGCCAGTGTGAAAATATATACCATGGCCTTAAAATTCTATAGTGGCTATTAGTATGTGGGTGATTGTATTATGTTCTTGATTGTAAATTTTGACTCAAATTAGCCTATCTGGTACAAACAACCCATGCCACCATCAAAGTCACAGAGATCACATATTTTCCCCATTCTCATGTTAGATGTGAACATTAACTGAGGCTCTTGACCTGTGTCTGCATATAATGTATGCATTGCACTGCAGCCACATGATGATGAATGACTGGATGACTGCATAATTGAGCAGATGTACAGGTGTTCTTATTAAAATGGCTGGTGAGTTTATATATACAATACCAGTCAAAAGTATGGACACACCTTCTTAGTCAATGTTTTTTCTTTATTTTTATTAATTCACTTCATGTCTTAAGGTAATGATGGACTGTCATTTCTCTTTACTTAGTTGAACGGTTCTTGATATAATATGGATTAATTACTACAGTTGTGGATTAGGGCTATTTACTGTATTTTTTTATTTACTATTTACTGTTTGATCATCTCAAATGCATTAAGAAGGCAATAAATTCCACTAATTCCATTAAAAAGCATTCCAGGTGACTACCTTATGAAGCTGATTAAGATAATGCCTGTAGTATGCAAAGCATCATCAAGGTAAACAATGGCTACTTTGAAGAATGTAAAATAAGAAACATACTTTGCTTTTTTAACACTTTATCACATCATTCCATATATGTTCCATATGTCATTTCATTGTTTTGATGTTTTCAGTATTGTTCTACAATGTAGAAAATAGTCAAAATACAGAAAAACTTATGAATGGGTGTGTCCACACTTTTGACTGGTACTCTATTGATTGGAGTGTTTAGAATGGAAAGTAAGGAGCTGAGGTCCCTGATTATTATTATTATTATTATTATTATTATTATTATTGATGTTGCTGATCCAGCATAAGTAATTTAACTTGTACTTTTGTTTATTTCAGCCATAAGAAAATATATATTTGTTGAAAACACTTTTCATCATTAAAATGTATGATTTGTCATAGTCATTACTAAATTGTTCTGTAGCTGATCCATAACAGTTAGACAGCATATCTCTTGAGACAATTAAAAGTACAGACAACTAAAAATACAAAAGTTTTTAAATTAACACAAAACTAAAAAGTCTTTCTTTGCCTGCTGACAACTTTTCTTGCACATCCTTCTTAGTTTAAAGAGTATTAACTAAGAAAGTGTTTCCTACCTTTAATGTGTAAGAAAGACACAGTGGTTTGCACTAATACACCAATTCCTCACTGTAATTACTTTAATACACTCAAAACATGGTGTTATTGATTTGATGATTCAGTTCAATCAGTAAGTGTATTGATCTGGACAAGAATATTTCACCATAACACTGTTGCACTGTAGCTTCAGAGGCTACTTAAGAGCTTCAGGAAAGATGATACTCATGTCATGCTGGAGACCAGGGGTGTGTATTTCATTTACAATTGTGCATGCTGGCACTAATAAACTGTTAAACTCATCATTGTACATCAAATTAGAAAACGTGTCCACACTTTTGACTAGTACTTTAGATTGCGTCATAAAATATATATTTTAAAAAATCCTTTTTAAAAAAAGGAATAGGCTATTATATTTTACTCCAATCTTTACAAGTGTGGGTAAATAATTGCTGTTAGTTATTAGGAAAATGAAACAATAACCAAATTTAACAAAAGGAATATTTAAGTTGATAAAGAACAGGAACATAAATGTTGCATTTTGTTGGTAATAAAATTTTCTTCGTTTTTTTTTTTAAATATTGTGGGAAAAATCTAATCATGAACCCAATATCGTGAAATGGGTGACTCCTTACATGCCTAATGTAACAGCATTTACATTTTTATTTCCATTAGTTCTGTTGTATTACTACTTCTGATATTTACTCCTTAGTAGTGACAGAATATCAGCTTAAGGACCGAACTGTATGGATGTTAAATTTCTATGAGGGTAGTAAGATAACTATATAAATATTCTAGGATATTTTTTCACATAATTCTAATGTCATTAGGTGCAGTAATAGTCACAGTCCGGTCCAGTCCATCCATGCCTGAGTTTGTGGGACTTCCATGCCGGCTCCAGGCGGGATCCGGGACAGGAATTCAGTCCTGCCCTGCTGGAGGCCATCTTCCCTGAAGCAGCACTCCCACACCTGCTACCACTCCTCTCCCATCAGCCAGGGCCTACTTAAGAGCTGCTTGGAGCTACTCCAGTTGCCAGACTGTCTTTTACAGACTTTCCTTACTACAGCCTTTTGGTATTGTGACTTCTTGAGGCCCCCCTGCATGTATCATTCTGTGCTTTTTGCCTAGTTTTCTGTCCAATTTTTGCCCCTGTTCTACCTGCCTGTTCCTTTGGATTGTGTTTTTTGCTTCCTCTGCCTGGGTTTCCCTTATCCCTGTTTTCTTCAGTTTTTGTGAAGATTTTTCTGTCCTGTTTTTGTCCTTGACGGTCCCTGCCTGCTCTTCTGTGTTTTAACCTCTTGGCCTGTTCTTTGACCACCAATTTTGCCTGAGCCCTATTGTACCTCTGCCCTGTACTTCATTAAAGAAGTTTCTTTTTGTACACTGCCTGTCTTGAGTCTGCTCTTGGGTCCTCACTTCACTACACACACACACACACACACACACACTACTATTGCCTCACAGCAAGAAGGTTTTGGGTTTGAGCCCAGTGGCCAACAGGGGCTTTTCTGTGCAGAGTTTGCATGTTCTCCCTGTGTCTGTGTGGGCTTCCTCTGAGTGCTCCGGTTTCCACCATAGTTCTAAGACATGCAGTTAAGTTAACATGGGGCAGCCATGGCCTGAGGTTGGGCTGAAGTGCCCTTGACCAATGGCACCTAACCCATAACTGCTCCCTGGGCACTGTAGCATAACTGCCCACTGCTCTGGGTATGTGTGTGTGCTCATTGTTCACTGCTTCAGATGGGTTAAATGCAGAGGTTAAATTTCACTGTGTGCTTGAGTGTATGTGTAACAAAGGCTTCTTGGCTTATATATATCAAGACCAAGTCTTCAGGTGGTCTACACCAAGTCAAGAAAGAATCCAAATGAAAGCTAAGCAAGCTTGAGACTGAAAACCATCAAAAATGTTTCAAGGCCAAGTAGTTCAATTAGTTGAAGTAATGCACCAATGACTAAGCTATGTTTTCTAGAAAAAGGAATTACTTCTTTTCAAACTTTGTGCATGCAAAAAGAAAAGACAACACAAGCAGTATTTTTACAGACTGTTAGTTGAGGCCAATGCTCAAGCCTGAAACATGTCCAAGTAAATATGCCAATAAATCCAAGACACAATTCCAAGTTAATACAGAAAATGTGTTGATACTGGACTCAAGTCTAAGGTGATTATATTTAACCAGGTTGCTGACCACTTGTGATTTGCACATGCTGTGTTGCTTGAATAAGGGTTTCTTCATGAAACACCTATAAAGTACACCAGTCAGCGTAAAGTGCATGTTCACCTATAGAGGAGGTGGTTATTTAGAAATCAGAGTTACCAAATTAGACTGTGTCCAATCCAGTCCTGATTTCAAACTTTCTGAAACAGCTATAAACCATGCATCTCAAATCAGCCCAGTTACTTTAAATCTATCAGTCTAATCAAGCTATACATCTATCAGCACAAGCATATATTTCAAAGATAAATGGGCTTTTAAAAATGTCCAACTTTTGAGACCCAATCTGACAACCCTGGTACAAATGTTTGCTTTTAATCAGAATGCGACACATAACAGTGTGACATGTAGCAGTTAGAATTTATCTAGAATCATCTGCTAGTACTTGCTCCCAAGCAAGGACCCATACATAGACTAGTGTTTTTATTGTTTTTCATGGTTTCATCAGTATTTTTATAAACACTAGAATCAGATATTGCACATGATCTCTTTCCTAGCGTTAATCGCACGACAGTGCAGGGGCTGCTCAAGGCATCTTCAGGGACGGTGCCTACTTTCCCCATATCGGGTTGATGTAGCAATTTGAATGCAACATAAGAAATACTTCAGTGGGCCTGTCGCATCACCTGACATTGAAGATCCTGGTTGTTAGCCAAGGTCCAGGGGGTCCTTGTTACTGGCTGGTAGCATGTGAAGAAGGTGAGGCAAGGGTGGTGTCCTGCCAGATATTGTCCATAACGTAGTAATAAATTTGTCTCAAATTATTTTTCTACATGGTAGGAATCGTCTACAAGTAAACATGTATCGCATGAAGTGCATATAAATACAAAAAGAAGGTATTCACTTCCAATTTATTTTATTCTTTAATATTTTAGCACAATTCAACCCGTAGTAATGTTGCTGAACTGCTGCACTAGCATTATTTTATAAAAAGAAAGTGAATAGCAGCGTTGCACACAGCGGTCAGGTGGCAGAGCAAACATGCAGACAGATCCAAAACATGTGACAACAACAAGGTCAGTGAATAGGCAAAGGTCAGGCGATGTATGAACAGCATAAACTGGGCTAGACAAAGACCCAAGATTGGCAAACAAGAAACAAGGTCAAAACCAGAAGAGACTATGTTTAAATACCAAGCTTGGTAAGGCCTGGTAGAAAAAAAAAAAAGTGTAGATGTGACAAGAGCAATCTGGACTAGTCCAGTTATGGTTTCTGTGATTCCTCCTGATGATATTTCATATTTGATAGATGAACATAGAGAAATTAAATAATAGTAATTTCTAAACGCAAGTAATAGTAATAGCAAAAAAAAAAAAAAACAGGCACAGTACAGGATTTCTGCCATCAATGCATACCTGATCCCTGCACGGCAAGGAAATCTACAGCTCCCTTCCTGTTGTTTGTTGCAATGCTGTTTGAGTGAGCAGATATTTCCAACTGAGTGTGGTCTGAGTGAAATGCAGCAAGAATGTGATGCAAGACTTCATTATCATACTGCTAAAGTGACTTCTCAAAATTCAGGCAATCATTTTTGTTACACTCAGGTCTGACTGTCTAAGAAGCTGTCATCATCTTTTAACATCCTCACTTGATGCCAAAGACAGCTTTTGTTGGATACCTGCAGTCTTATTGCTCTAAAAAAAAAAAAAAAAAGGGTGCACTCTCTAATAGTCCTGCTTAAAAACAGTCTAGGCCCCAGACTACTAAAATAACGAGGGAAGCTTTGAGCAGACACAGGGGTCAATTACTTTTTTTAATGGTCATGGCTACAAAGTCTTTTTTATAACTATTGTAACACACAAATGATGTGGTCTGACATTTCAATTTGAAGTCTGCAGTTATCGTTGTTCTCCTGCCTGTTAAATGGCATTTCCAATACCAGGGTTGTTGAACACTTTCCTGTTATAGGTGAGTGGAAGTTCCCTATGTCCTTACAGGTCTTTTAAGTCATATAAAGTCACTGAAAATGAAACAACCCCATTACGTAGGAAATGTTGTCTTATTTTACAGGAACTATACCTGTTTTATAAAGAATTACACATATTAACAAAACATTCTAAAGTCCATAGCTTTGTTGCCCTTCCCATAATTGAGGTGAAGGGAGCTTCAAAGGAGCAGCTGCATGAAAGAACATCTGATTTATTGCTCGATCATTATACTGACAAGATGACAGGATAAGATGTGAGATTTCCAAAGCCCAACAATCCATGACAATTATAAAAGATTTGAAAATACCACAGTACAAAAGAGTAAAATGTAATGCCTAAAATGTATTGGAATAAAATTACTTACAATTTTATCCATGAATGATAAATGCCTTTGTCTATCACAGTAGGATTCATTAGTGTAATAAAAAAAATCCTTTCTTTCCCCCCCCCCCCCCCAATTAGCTCTACTCTATCACATGACAGCTACTAACTGGAAAGGGTGGGTGAAGCATGTGCTTCCTCCACGACACCACATTTTTTTCAAACTGCTGCTTGTGCTATGTTACAGGGCACAACATATAATATCCAATGTGAAAATAGTTGTCTTTACTCTATAAAGTATGTTAGATACTCAAATTAAAGTTTAATTAACTTAAAATCCATTGTTTTGCTCCATTTGTTAGAAAAGCTTAAAATATTGATGAAATAAACTATGAAATAAACAATTAGGTCAGTCAAAATCGTCCTCTGCAGGCTCAGATGAGGCTTTTTCTGTCCAAATGTCATGTACATGCGCGCACACACTGCTTTCATGGGTTTTTCCTTTTCAGTTTGAGTCAACTGCATGTGATGGACATAAGCGAATACATAGGGGAGGCATATTGGATTTTTGGATTTTGCCTTTGACTGAGGTTAGTAACCAGCTGTAAAATTATGTGGTGAAGTTAACAGTGACATTGCTTTTTAATATTAGCTTATGTTAGCAATGTCGTGTAACTGTTTTAGTTTTGCAGCAGTTCATCAATGTTTGCTAAATATAGCTAATTAGCCATATAGCTTCCATTTCAAATATTGAGTATTAGCAGAGTTACTGAAAGCAGAAAAGTTATCTACCTGTTAAACAAGTTAATGACTTGCTTACTTTAAGATTGTATATTGACATGCTAGCTTATAGGTTTTGTTCTTTGCCTGTCAGTTGTTGATGAGTCAGATATAAAATTAGTACTCATCTGGTAAATGTTTTCCTTGGCCAGCTGGGCTAACATGCACACACCAGAAAAGAACTATCATGCCATGTCCCAAATAATCTCATCTCATCTCATCATCTTTAGCCACTTTATCCTGTTCTACAGGGTCACAGGCAAGCTGAAGCTTATCCCAGCTGACTATGGGCGAAAGGCGGGGTACACTCTGGACAAGTCGCCAGGTCATCACAGGGCTGACACATAGACACGGACAACCATTCACACTCACATTCACACCTACGGTCAATTTAGAGTCACCAGTTAGCCTAACCTGCATGTCTTTGGACTGTGGGGGAAACCGGAGCACCCAGAGGAAACCCACACGGACATAGAGAGAACATGCAAACTCCGCACAGAAAGGCCCTCACCGACCACGGAGCTCGAACCCGGACAGCGCGACAGCGCTAACCACTACACCACCGTGCTGCCCCTGTCCAAAATAATATAGGAGAAATTTAATATAAATGTGTTACACACCGGGGTGGCACAGTGGTGTAGTGGTTAGCGCTGTTGCCTCACAGCAAGAAGGTCCGGGTTTGAGCCCCGTGGCCGGCAAGGGCCTTTCTGTGCGGAGGTTGCATGTTGTCCGCGTGGGTTTCCTCCGGGTGCTCCAGTTTCCCCCACAGTCCAAAGACATGCAGGTTAGGTTAACTGGTGACTCTAAATTGACCATAGGTGTGAATGTGAGTGTGAATGGGTGTCTGTGTCTATGTATCAGCCCTGTGATGACCTGGCGACTTGTCCAGGGTGTACCCCGCCTTTCGCCCGTAGTCAGCTGGGATAGGCTCCAGCTTCCCTGCGACCCTGTAGAACAGGATAAAGTGGCTAGAGATAATGAGATGAGATGAGGTGTTACACACCTAACTTGGCCTAGTTGTGTTAGCAAACTTATTTCATTTGCCAAGACATTTTTCCATAGAACGAAGCCGTTGAATATGGTGCACGTGTGCTACCTTAGTTAGCTTGCTAGATTGCAAGTTCATATAGAGTAGTAAGATTTTTTTACATGGAGCTAGATAGGTATGTAAATTGGTTTGCAAGTTAACATTAACTTGCCTAAACATCAGGTCATTGTATCTCCAGTGTACATGACTTTGAATAACCCAAAACACCACGATTCAGACGGATTTTGTTCGCATTTTCCTTCTGACTGAATTTGACTTCACACAAATTCAAATTTTGCTGATTACTCAGCAACCTAGCTTTGTGCATATAAACAGCTGTGATCTACTGCTATTTAATTTAGCTAAATAACCCTATATGAATTAGCAATAGTACAACCCCAAATCAGAAAAAAATTGACAGTATGCTGAAATTAAAACTGAAAACAATGATTTGTAAGTAATCTTTGGCCTGTATTGCACTCAAGAGTACAACAGCACATTTGATGCTGTTAGATAGATTTAACATTTAGATTTAGATTTAACATTTAGATTTAACATTTAGATTTAACATTTACTTTTAACATTTAGATTTAATTTTTATATTTATATTTAAATTTAACATATATTTTTACATATAGGTTTAACATTTAACATTTATTTGTAACATTTAACATCTAGATATAACTATTTAAAATATCTCTAAGATGACAAATATTGTTATAAATGTACAAAAAGGGGAGTCTGAAAAATTCACACCGTTTTTAAAACACTGTTTTAAGCTAAATGTGACAAAATGTTGCTGAAATTTTCAGCACGGACATGCTTTACAAACGGCGCCCCATACCCAAGCACACATTTTATGAACATGTCCCAAACACACATGCACAAAAACACATGAATTAACCACAGTGTGATCATTTTGCCATTCACCTTCCCTGAGTTCACTCTCCGTTCACAAACCACCCCCTCGCTTCCACATATCCCCACTGCCCAACTCAGGCTGGAGAGCCATCCATCCTCACTTCTAAATATAATATAATTGGGGAATAGGGCTCCAGACTAAGACCAGAATGGTTGCATATGAAACCATTTGTTGAGAGTATATGAGTTAAAATTTCTATTGGTCACATTTGTCCAAGCGCATGCTGATCATTAGGCTGTTTTGGTGTCCCTCAATCATGGGTATTGCATTAGCCATTGTGGTTGAAAGTAGTACTTGTTCTTCTTCAAAAGCTCAGTCAATCTCTTCTTACCTGCGCTCTCCCTGCCTGCACTTTTGTCATCAGTGCACATGTATTGATGATGAAATGCATGAAACAATCCATTTAACAGTTACTGTGTTCCAAAGATGAAGCAGTCTATGTAATTATTTTAAAAAGCAAAATGAGGAGAGAGGGGAAGAGGCTGGTAGATGGGGAGAACCAAGGGGAATACTATGCTGTGTGTGTATTGTGAGCACTGCGGCCCATCTATTGCATGCAATTCTATGACCAGGTCAGCAAAGTTTAAGCTTGAAGCTTTGAAGGTGCACAATGACAGTAAGAAACACAAAACCTGCAGGGACTGATGCATCCACTGAAACCCCTTTCCATTTCTTTTCACCAGTTTGATGAGAGTAATCAATCAATGCAGTTGAATGAAATGGTCATCAAGTATAACACTGGCCCTTCTGAGTTGAATTTCAAAGGGTGAATGAATGTTGCTGATATACGTATGTGTGTGTGTGTGTGTGTGTGTGTGATATATATATAATTTTTGTCTCCAGAGAGGCAATTGTTTGGGCAACAGTGAAAACAGTAATACCATAAGTTTGAACATCCAAGGCAATTAAATACAGCATATAATCCATCCATTATCTATAGATAGTTTTCACATGACGTCACAGAGTCGGGGATTTCCTAGTGGCGGCCATCTTGCGGGTCAAGCTTACCGTATGGGTGACTGAGCACACATTGTAACGCGCGAGTACAAAGTCTTCAAAAGAACCCAAGCAGGCTATTTAAAGCTAGCAATGGTGCACACCTGTTGTATTCACGGCTGTCGTAATAGGTCAAATGATGAAGTCAAGTGGAGCTTTTATGGAATTCCCACTGTACGAGAGCACGAAGGCGAGCAAACAAAGAAACTCAGCATACTAAGGAGAAATCTATGGCTTGCGAGAATCAACTGCAAGGATTATCAGCCTTCCAAACACAGCAAAGTCTGCTCCGATCATTTTATAAGTGGTAAGTTGTTTAAATAAACAATCAATTGTGTTTAAGTTTGTTTTTGGAAACCAAAACATCATGTGAACAATCTCTGGAGAATGCCTAACTGGAACCACTGAGTGTACGTTTACATTGTAATGTACACTTAATATCACTGGTTTGTCACGTTTCTATTTGAAACTTGTCACTTCACTCACGCAAGGGTCATTTTTGAAAAACATTTTAGGTCTATTCTGTATGATTTGATTTGTGTTTGAGATGCAAACAGCGCACCTTTTGGCGGATGCCGCCTGAACCGTGCAGATCCAATTTTTTTTTTTAGGGGGGGGCGTTGGAGTGTCTGATTATAATTTCAAAGTAAATTCTGTATTAAAATTACTAAATAAGCAAATCCGTTACAGTCCATGAAACGGGAAGTATAAGGATGAGAAAAAACAGTTTAAATCGGAAAGCTGCGCACATTTGCGCAGCCCGAGCGGTGTGCAGGACTGCGCAAATGTGCGCAGCTTTCCGATTTAAACTGTTTTTTTTCATCCTTATACTTCCTGTTTCATGGACTGTAACGGATTTGCTTATTTAGTAATTTTAATACAGAATTTACTTTGAAATTATAATCAGACACTCCAATGCCCCCCCTAAAAAAAAAAATCGGATCTGCGCGATTCAGCCGTGAAAAAGGCGGCATCCGACAAAAGGCGCGCTGTGAATATATAAAGTTGTATATATCAGACAGCCTTTAAAGTTTGATGAAGTCAGTTTCAGGCTTTGGAGCAGGCTTTGGCAGTTTCAGGCTTTGGCAGCCCTGCATAGTCACTTGAAAATGCATCTTTGTCCACTTCGTAGGGGTCAATTCCCCCAATCAAGGCCAGTTTGGCTGCATACCATTGTCGTGAGATGTCGTCTAATGTATCTATATACTTCTGTTTGCTTGATTTTGCCGACATTGATCTTTATTTTAGAAAACTGACTATATAACTTCATAAATTCGTCCGAGATAACGTAGCCGGTAATGGCGATGGTCCATTTTGTTTGCCCCACAAGATGGCGGCTGGAGGGTGTTCCCTGGAATGCCGTGACGTCAGTGAAAACTATCTATACCACTTATCCTTCAGGGTCCCAGGGAAAGTTGGAGACAATCCCTGCTGACTTTGGGTGATCCTGGGCAGATCACAAATCTATTCCAGGGCTAACACAGAGACGAACAAGCATTCACACACATTCACACCTGTGGGCAATTTGAAGTAGCCAATCGACCTCATCAGCATGTCTTTGGTCTGTGGGAGGAAACCAGAGCACCTAGAGGAGAGAACATATAAAAACTAGAAAAGCACTCGGAGAGCACAGACCTCCACCAAGAATCCTTTTAAAAAATCCGGGATCCAGAAGGTGATCCGGGTCACCACCAAAATTTAACGGATTGTTACTTGTGCTCAGTCACACCTCTGGAAAAAATTTCAGAGCAATCCGTTCATAACTTTTTCCGTAATGTTTCTAACAGACAAACCAACAAACAAACCAATGCTACCGAAAACATAACCTCCTTGGTGGAGGTAATGAGTGAAAACATAAGTATAATCCCAAACCAGAAAAAGTTAGGGTGGTATAGAAAATGCAAATAAAAAAAGAAAACAGTGTTTTCTAAATTTACTTTGATGTGAATTTCATTGCAGACAGTGTAAACCCAAGATACGTCATGTTTTATCTGGTCAACTTAATTACATTTGTTAATATACATCCATTCCTGTGTTTCAGGCCTGTAACACATTCCAAAAATGTTGGGATGAGGTCATTTAGGGCTAGTAATTAAGTAAAATAATTAAGTAATTGTGATTTGAAAGAGGTGATGTCAACAGATGATTGCAATCATGAGTGGATACAAAATCAGTATCCAGGAAAGGCCTAGTCTTTGAAGAGCAAAGTTGGGCTGAGGATCTCCAGTTTGTCAACAAATGCATGAGAAAAGCAATAAAATGTTTAAAAACAATATTCCTCAAAGAAGGATATGACAATATTTGTATATTTCACCCTCTATGGTGTATAATATCATTAAATTATTCAAGGAATCTGGAGAAAATTCAGTGTGTAAAGGGAAAGGGTGTAAGCCTAAGCTGAACACCACCCGTGATCCCCAATCCCTCAGACAGCACTGCTTCAAGAACTGTTCGTTCATCTACAGTATAGATGATATAACTACATGGGTTTGGGATTACTTTGGCAAACTGTTGTCAAGCACTATAATACAGAGTTACTTCCACAAATGCCAGTTAAAACTTTACTGTGTAAAAGGAAAACCTTATGTTGACTGTGTCCTGAAACACCGTCGACTTCTCTGGGCTCTGAGGCATCTGGGATGGACCATTACACAGTGGAAATGTGTATTGTTATCAGACAAATCAGTATTCCGGGTCTTTTTTGTAAGAAATGGACTCTGTGTGCTCTGCACCAAAGTTGAAAAGGGCCATCCAGACTGTTATCAGCAACAAGTCCAAAAGCCAGGGTCTGTCATGGTATGGGGTTGTGTCACTGCCCTTAGCAAAGTTAGGGCAGTGACAAAATAATACCTGAAACGCTTCATCACTTGATGCCTTCAGTCCTTCAACTTCTTTTAAGTGTTGTGAGAAGGAATGGAAACATTACAAAGTGGTAAATATCTTTACCATCCTAACTTTTTTTTAATGTGTTGCAAGAATCAGATTTGAAATGTCTTTATTTTAAAAAAATAGAATACATGAGGGGGAAAAAAATCAAATAATGTGCTGTTGTATTGTTTTGAGTGCAATACAGGTCAAAGATTATGAACAGATCGTTATTTTCAGTTGTAATTTAAATTTCAACATACTGTCCCAAATTCTTTGATTTGGGGTTGTATATGTAAAACCACACATGGTGCTTTTATGCTATGCTTTGCTTTTATTTGATGACATATTTCTTAGGTTTCTTTTAAAATTTTATCATCGAAAATGACTTATTTTGTCAGCTACTGCTGGTAGCACAGAAGCTACTGCTGGTGGCATAGAAACACGAAGTTCAGATTAAAATATTTTGCAAATATCTTGCATCATTGCAAAACTAAAGTATCATCAGCATGCAAGGTCACTGATTAACACCATCCTGGGCATTAATCAAAAAAAGGGTGTGATTAAATCATGTGCTGGAGCAACCAAATGAGAAAGTTGGTAGCAGCAGTGTTACCAGTGGAAAAGTTAGTCTGAAGCACTGAGGAAAATGATCTTGATGCAGCTCAGAGTTTGCCTTTGCATCAGGAATAGAAAAAGTGGACACATCAACTCTCCAGCATAAATGTGCATCACTTTCTCTTTGTATGCAAGCTGCCCTACATATCTCCAGACATGGGGGAAAAAAATTTGAGGAGCTAAATGAAAGTTTGCTTTTGGAGAGTTCATCTCCTAAGAGATGAGAGTCCATCGTCTATCAGTGTCTCAAGGACATTCTTACCAAACATAATAAGGATATTGATGAGTCCATTGTTCTCATGGAAGCCAATCCTTTACTTAAAGCAACTTTTAAAAAGGCATTTTTTTCCACTGATTGCAGAAGGAGTAAATACTTTTAAAGGTCATTTTCCAATAATTGAACTGATAGAGTATCTTTATGATAGTTTCATATCAGCGCTGGAATCTATTCCACATTCCATTTCCCAGAACACACCATGGCCTACAAATCTGGCTGCCAAGGACTACAACACCCAAATTCCCTCACTGGTCACCAGGTTACAGATCACTCACACCTGTACACAATTACTGCCACACTATTTAAGGACTCAGTTTCCACATTCCATGTGAAGTAGTATTTGTACTGCTGGCCTTGTGTGGTTTGTAGTGACTGCTCTGATAATTGAGCTTGTTTTGTTATACCCCTGGGCTATTCTGTTGTGCCCTGAAGTTTGCCTGACTTTGCCCTTGAGTTTGATTCTTGTTCTGGATTTATTTGCTGGAGTTTTAAATAAACACAGTAACCAGCACTTGCTTGCTCTGACGGATAGAAAAATAATTCTTTCTCATGTATTCGTCTCTGAAGTGGTCTACCTGCTTAGCTGCTAAGATATGTTACACATCATTCAGTTTAATCATGAAAGCATATCTGTTTTTTGCCAGTCACTTTGAAATGGAATGTTTGAAAAGTACAACTTGCACACTTTTTGGCTGGATTTTAGACTGGTCTACAAACTGTTCAGCTGTCAGCTCTTGGTAAGAGTGATAATATAAAATTGCTTGGGTTTGACAAATTTCTTGACCACTTACTAAAAGGCATCAGAGGTGAAAGCAATTTCAGCAATGCCAGCCTAGTTTCAGAGTCAACATAATCAGCTAAAATTGTATCCTCAAACAAAATGCTGTCAATTCATGCCAGAGTCAGGATTACTGAGACCAGAGAGTAGAATGACAATGATTGAGCTTTACTGCAATGCCACCAGTGGCGGCTGGTAGTCTTTCAAACAGGGGAGGCTGGTCGGTTACGATATTTCCAGATTTTAAAAGAAAAAACACATCAATTTTGCCCATACTCTTGCCTCTGATCTGGCTGATTGTTGGCAGCGTCACAAACTGTGAAATAACAGGTTCTTTTGGCCCATTAGCCTACTGTCCAATATACATGATGGTGGTGTTGGGGGGGGGGTATATTATAACATTTTATATTTTAAAATTGTGGCATGTTGTTTAAAAATTGACCTCGGCTGTGTTTTTGTTTAAAAATGTTTTCCAAATTGTAGCGGTGTTTAATTCATATCCAGAAAAACATATTCCAATATAATATACTCAGCATAAACATTTTAAATAGATTCTATATTTTTGGTCCATCCATGACATATTACTAAAGTAGCCTATTTACTGTTGTTGATGTGGGTCACTTGCTGTTAGCCAATTCACTTTCTCGTACCAGGAGAGCTGAAAGGAACGAGTATTATTCCCTACCTTTTTCACCAAGTCAATTTGATGCATTGGTCTTTCCTGCTCTTTAATTTTAATTTTTTCCTCGAAAGGAAGACTGGCAAATGGCTTCGCCAAAATTAAATCAGCAATGCTTGGCATCCGTGCGCAGCTTTCTTGCTAGCTGACTAGCCCCCTCAAGTTCAAGTTCAGTCACTCAAATAAACGAAATTTCTGGAACTAAGATAGCAAACTTGACAACACTATATTTACACTTTATTTACAATGAAAATATATACAAACTAAAAAAGCTGGTAGAAACCGTATGTAATGAATGAAATCGAAATGTAAGCTGAGCTCTTACAATACACCACAGCACTTGCGAATCCGCATGGGACTGAACTGATGTTGCCAGATACGGCTGACGTTATCCAGCCCAAAATATGTTCAAAACCCGCCAAAATGCACTTAAAACCGACCAATTGGGAGGTAAATCGCCCAATCTGGCAACACTGTCCGCTGCCTGTCTGTAGTTGAAACGAGCTGTCAATCAAAGAAAATATCCGGCCGCTTTCACCAATCACCAGTCTCCTCGCGGAAACTGCCATGTCCCTCCCATGTGAGGCTCGGAGTCCGTGGGCGGGCATTTTCGCAGTATTTGTCCAATAACCGTCTTGCATTTTGAGATTGAAAAGCGCAGAGCTCCCAAATGCTGTTGAAGTCCATTGAGGCTGGGAGTCCGTGAGACTCCGTGGGCGGGCATTTTCGCAGTATTTGTCCAATAATCGTCTTGCATTTTGAGATTGACAAGCACATAGCTCCCAATCCACTGAGGCTGGGCTGCATCGCACTGTCACGAGGGGGAAAAACTCACGCACACATTAGGCGAACTGGGGAAAGTTATAACGGAATGATTTTGCACTGTAGTTGGGTTGAGCACATATATTTCTATGATTCTGGATCTGAAATAGCAATGTTATAAGGTCGGCTATAACATAAGCCTAGCGCAATTCATCCTACACGATGTTCGTCATTTTTAGAGGAGGCTGAGCCTCCCTCGTTGTCTTAGAGCAATCGCCCGTGAATGCCACATAGCATAAGGTTTTCTGGGTAATAGGAATTTTAAAGCAAATCAAAGGCGAAGTTCAAATATATTAGCTGCCCAGTTAGCCATATTGTTAATTGAAAGATTTTTGCTGAGGCTACAGATTTGAATTAAAGGAGGCAAATATTGATTTGCAGTAGCAAACCTCCCACAGTAAAATTTGGAAAGCCTTTCTCAAATAACTCAATTTTAATTTCCATTCAACCCATTAAAATACTTTATAGTTCATATTTTGTTTGGGAACTGTAACCTTGGTTAAGTAGTCAATAAGTAATTTCAATAGTTTACTATTATTAATAGTTTACACTTAGTGGTTAATAGTTTACCATGAATGCATCATTTTCTAATTACAGTTTCAAGTTGTCATTCTACAGCAGAATCAGGCATCTACCTTGTCAGTTTTTAGCAGGGCTTTGAACCGGTTCAAGGAACGAAAACGAAAACCGGGAACTTTTTCTATTTCACATGGAACAGAAACGAAACCAGAAACTTTATTATTTTTTATGTTCCGGAACAGAAACGCTTATTAAAAATAATGGTAACCGGTTAATACCGGTTTTTATTTCGTTCCTCAAAGTTTCCGTAGCCTACAAATAAAAAAAGCCATTCTTCTCCTGCGCAAGTTTCTATGACCTGCTGGGGTTCACTTCCTGTGTGACGTTCGCTGACTGAATGGAGAGAGCGGGAAGGTGGACTACTAGTGAGTAAGTGCATTACTGAGTGTCTGAGCAAAGAAGAGCCTGAACGATGCAACCTCCCTATTGGTTGTTTGTAAAAATGTATCAGTTGTTGCCCTTCCCACGGGAATCATCGCGGGCTCGAGAGACGAGACCTGACGAGTTAGTTCATTGGTAGCAGAACAAAATGTCTGGACACAAATCGGGTTTTCAGAAAAGGAAAGAAAATAAACGGAGGGTCGAAAATACAAAAAAGGAGGCAGAAAATGCAAAACGAGTTTTAAGGTAGGACAAATGGTTACTTTTTAAGGCAGCCCGCCGTGGCTGCAGGCTTTCAGTTGTCATTGAATGGTTACTTTTCTGAGGCAGCCCGCCGTGGCTGCCTGCAGGCTTATTTATTATAGCCCATTTAGTTAAAATAGTTTATATAAAATGTTTACAGTTATAGTTATGTGATGGTTGTCCTGATTTAGACTGTTTTTTTTTTTTGAGGGGGGGGGTTGCGCGATGTTGCACCCGGGTCCAGATTAGGGCAGAACCGGCCCTGGCTACATTTCAGGTGTAGTTTGTTTTATGTATGTATGTACTTGCATAGATGTGTACTTGGTCTTCCAATATGGCGCCTAACAAAATCTCGCGGCGCGGTGACGTCATGCGGTAGCCCTCTATAGGGCCTGACTAGCCTTTGGTAACACACTAAATGAATTATCTTTCATTTTTGGCACTTTTTCTGTTTGTGTAGATGGGAAGACATACTGAGAATCCAAATCGCCAACATTTGAAATAATAATTATTTTGAATTATTTCTTGTCTTATTTAATGAAGGTTGTAATAGAATTAGCCTACATTTGACTTAAGCTGGATGAGACAGAGACATAATTTTATAGCCATTTGTTAAACCGCTGACAGGGAACGTAATTAACCGTTCCGGGAACGAAATTTTTTTGTTCTAACCGGAACAAAACCGTAAATGTTAAAATTCCGTTTCTGTTCGGAACGAACCAATAGGAAAAAAATTCCGGTTCAAAGCCCTGGTTTTTAGCATAGATGTTAAATATTCACAATGGTCACAAGTTGTAGTTCATAATTCTAGATAAGCAAAGGTCCTTTGCTAACCTGACATGGTGCCTTTGAGCAAATTATTATTATTTTTTTTTTTTTACACATTACAATCCTTTTCTCCTCCCCTTAGGGCACACTTGTAAATGAACATATCTTCTCAGTGCAGCATCCAAGGTAAAGTAAAGGTCCTCTACCCTGAAGGCAAGTGCACAATATTGGTCAAAAGGAACCATGTAAGAGAGTGTTCCAGTGTTACCAATCCTGTCTGACTTTTGAGCCACTGATGGTTCTTATACTGCTAACAGAATAACTTGATCAGATCTTAAACAGATCAAGTGTGGTACAACTATTAAAAAAAATGTATGTAGGTCTTGGATATTGCACTTCGTAAAAGCTGTGTATGTTTCAATTACTTTACCTACACAGCATCTACTACACTGCACTGCAGTAGGCAGTGAACTGCATAAAACAATTGGTGTTCTTTTAATGCTGATAGATTTTACAGTCAATAAGTTTTTGGACGACAATGAGTTCTACTGCTTCGGACAGTCTTGATCATTTTTATTTTCATGGTCCAGTACCTTTTCACTTGAGAGAGACTGAAAGATGTAGTGGGTAGGACCTTAAGAGTGGGTGATGAGCCTGACTGCTATCTTTTTTGGTCTAATGATAAACAGGTTCTTGAAGGAGGGTACAGCCAATACTATTTTCTGGAGTCCAAATAATGTGCTGATGCTTGAGCCTCCATTGTGTGATCACTGACCCAAAATGTACATTTTGGGATAAGGTGAGGGCAGACTAAATAGAGCTGTAACTTTTTAAACTGCCATCAAAACTTAGCAGGGAGGTCCTAGAGTGAGGTGGTGTTATTAATGTAGAGAGGCTAGAGCAGAGGTGTGAGCCTCTTATGTACAACCTTATGTAGCCACAGTGCCCAAGAGAAAGTCTGATTATTTCTATATTAGCCTCATACACTGTTTTCTGGCTATTAGGATGTCCCAGGCCCACCAACATGTGGAGACAGGCACAGACAGCAGGGACAGATTGGTTTGTATTAGGTGTGAGATTAAATGGGCTGTCATGTTTTTAAGATAGGGAAGAGGCAATCCAAAGTCCTTCTAGAAAAGTCTGTCCATTCGATGGTTATCTTGGCAGTGCTCCTGGGCTGATATTTTCAGTCACACAAGATCAGGCTCCTATTTACTTGAATGGGGATAGATCCATATACCATTTTAAAAAAATTGAAATGGCTGTTCAAAAATGGTACAAGTAAGGTGTAGTCTTTCACTCAAATAACACAAGGGGATCCAGCAAATGCATACATTTGCATACATCTGTGTATGTGTAAGGGGCAGCGCCCACTTAAAGACAACTAACCTGAGTTTACTTAGAACTAAATGGGATAGCGGCTGGTATAGGAATTGTAGTTACTTGAGATATGTGCATGTGTGTGTGTGTGTATGTATAGCTGTGTGTTATGTCTATGTTTCCCACCCCACAACTTAGAATAAGAAACCAGTTTGAATAAACCAATTATTTTATTAGAGCTCTAAGCTCCAAGGCTACTAGCAAATGTTAAATGAAATAATGAGATATCTTGAGAAAAATAATAAAACAAAATAAAAGTAGATAAGTAATCTTCAGTAGTTCACTTAAATTTCTGTTACAAAGGGGCCTTCAGAGGCAGTTTAACACATTCAGTTTCTTATTAACCCAACACTCTTATTTTCAATATCAACCTAGGTGTTTCACACAACACAATTAACAAACCTATGGGTCCCGGGACTGCACTAATAGATACACTGAATAATAGTATCAAACAGTAAATTTCGTTTGCAAAAAAAAAAAATCAAAATAAGCCTGATTAGCCCACCTTAATACACTCACTAGGGCAATCAAAAGTAAGGCTACCACCACATAAATGAAAGACCTTCAACGTTACAGTGTACAAATCAAAATCACCATGCACGAGTAGGAATACAGGCAATAATGTCACGGAGTTCCGAATGTCCATAAACGCAATTGTGAGCACAGTTCCTCAACGTGAAATGACGTTACTCAGTTCCATAGCACTTAATCCAGCAGTTGCACAAATGTTTAGTCTTTAAGGAGTTGTAAAGGACTCCTTAAAACAGTGCTGCTTTGCGTGAGGTCAGGTGGCAGGGTATACTCACAAACCCGTGGAAGGAGAGCGAGGGAGAGAATGAAGGAAACTTTCAACCTGTTCGGATTGGAGCAAACCAGTGTTCATGGACCCCAGCGCCGTCCTCTCGCAGAGACTCGCCAGCTGTCACCACTCACACCGTTCCAACACCCGAACTTTGCAAATGACAAGTTTCCTAGTCAACAGAATAAAACTTCACCGCACCAAACTTCTCCGGCTCATGTGCTCACCGCCATGTTTCGAATTGTCCCTTTGTTCAACTCCGCTCCGCCTCTCCACTCTCCCTCCACACCTGAAGTGCCCTCTCATTGGCTGAGTAGCCACTCATGCTCTCTCCCACATTCCCCCCTTCCAAACCCTGCCACCACCAAGACTTCATGACAGCACTGGACCACGTTGAGCAATGTCCATTAGCACGCCATAGTCCGGACGTGCCACAGGGACCACAAAAAAAAGCCACTCTCTTCTTTTTTTTTTTTTTACAGAAAAGCTTTTTTTCTCTTCTTTTACATCAAACATAAACAGAGGTAGCACACAAGGTAAGAACACGATACATGTTAAAATCAAATGCAATAACATATTACAGCAAATCAAAACATGTTTAAACTATTTCAAGACATAATCCTGAAACCTAATAGGGAGTTGACCCCTTGAACTTCTCTGAGGCCTAGGAGGCAGAGGCTGATCCTCACTATCTGTACTGGACCCATCTACATCAGCAAATGATGCACTTCCCTCTGACTCCACCCCTGTACCCTGGCCTTCATCTAAAACTGAATGCTCACTATGTTCATCCCCACTACCAGTGTCAGAGTTACTGTGTTGTGGACCGTGGGTGTGCATGTTGTGTGTTGTGTATGGTGCGTGTGAGGTTCATGGGGGGGACTATACGGCACATAAATCATATCGCCTTCGTCAGACATAGTCTGATCTAAAGCCCTATGTGAACAATGGGATTTGGGACTTCTTTGAAACCTGGGGACTTCGAAAGTGCAGGGTTTCAACTGGTCTCTGTGTACAACTCGAGTAGGGCCACCAGCCTCTGGCTTAATGGTGAAGACTGGCATATCAGGGTGGTTCTGGGCCACCACCAGGTAGGGATCTGACTCCCAGCGATCCTGAATCTTATTTCTTCCCCGTCGTCGGTGATTCCGCAAAAGAACTCTGTCTCCCGGTCTAAGGAGCGCTCCGCGGGCTTTGCGATCATAAATCCTCTTCCGTCTCCGAGAGGCGTCCTGTCCAGCTTGGCGTGCTGCATCTACTGCGGTCCGTAACCGCTGATGATGGCTGAGGACCCACTCATCAAGGTTTTCAACATCACTAACTTGCAGGTCTTTGCCTCCTAGTATGTCTCTAGGTAGTCGTGCATCCCTCCCAAAGAGCAGATAAAAGGGTGAGTACCCAGTCGAGCTGTGTATGTGACTGTTATAGACCATGGTTAACTCTGGAAGATATTCTCTCCAGTTTCTTTTCTTTTCTGCAGGGAGCGACCTGAGCATGTCGTGCATCGTCCTGTTAAAACGTTCACACTGGGCATTTCCCTGCGGGTGATAGGGACTCATCCTGCTCTTGCCAATCCCGTACACACGACAGAGCTCTTTAATGACACTGGCCTCAAAGTTCCGACCTTGGTCAGAATGTAACCTAGCAGGACAGCCATAATAGACAAACCAGTTCTTAATGATTGCATTGGCTGTCGTTCTAGCTGTCTGGTCTTTGGTTGGAACTGCTATCGTGAACCTTGTAAACATATCAGTAAGCACAAGGACATTTTCATACCCCCCAACAGATGGTTCTAAGAGGGTATAGTCCATTGCTAGCACTTCTAAAGGGGCTACAACGTTTGTGCAAGTCATTGGGGCTTGAGCCTTGGGGAAAACGTCTCTTGTGAGGGCACAGCGCTTGCATTGCTGTACCCAGCACTTGACATCTCTAGCCATAGCAGGCCAATAATAGCCCCGCCTCAGGGCCTCTATCATGCCCTTTTCGCTGAAGTGCCCACCATGGTCGTGTTGCCTCTCAAACACCGTTCTCTGTAGGGGCCCGGGAACAACCAGCTGACACACATCTTCACCATCTCTGGGGTCTCGCAGGCACCGGAATAGGACGCCATGCTGGATCTTCAGTCGCCCCCATTGTCCTAGGAGCCGCCGCTGTGGCCAGTTCATCATCTGCAGAACCTTATTCAGGGGCTTTCGGCAGGCTTTCAGCGCAACCAGGACAGGGCTAATGTCAGGGTCCTGCATCTGTAGTTCCTGCATCTCATCCCAGCTACATCCGCCGATCTGGCCTCTCACCTTAGACTGAGCTGCTGAATGAACTGGTGCCTCCTTCGCATCCACACCATTTGTTGGCCACAGACAGGCGCGCACCTCATCTTCTCTTATGACAAGGAAATCTTTCTCTCTGTCCTCCACTTCGGGCTCCTCGGCCACCGGGATACGGGACAGCACGTCAGCATTTTGGTTCATCCTGCCTGGTTTATAGTGAACTTCGAAGTTAAATTCGGCCAATTGAGCCACCCACCTTTGCTCAACTGCGCTGAGGTTGGCAGTCTCTAAGTACCTTAGCGGGTTGTGGTCTGTAATGACTGTAAATTTAGAGAAGAAGTCACGAAACTTTTCAGTGATTGCCCACTTGAGGGCAAGTAGCTCTAGCTTAAAAGCACTATAGTTTCGGTCATTTCTCTCTGAGCCCCGCAGACCCCGACTAGCAAAGGCTATGACCCGCTCGATGCCCTCCTGTTTTTGGCTCAAGACTGCTCCCAGGCCTAGGCAACTTCCATCTGTGGTCACTATGAACGGGAGACCAAGATCAGGATATGCAAGTATGGGTGGGGCCATGAGGCACCTTCTGAGGCTATCGAATGATGCCTGACACTCCTCATCCCACTCAAATGGTTGTGACATAGCATTCATTACACCTCTTTTCTGTTTGCCCATCAGAGCATGTAAAGGCCTTGCTAGTTGAGCGAAGCAGGGAATGAACCGCCTGTAGTATGACATGAAGCCTACTACTTGTCGAACCTCTTTAACAGAACGTGGGACAGGCCAGTCTTCCAACACCTTCACCTTTTCCATGTCTACTTGAACTCCTTCGGCCGAGACTACATGCCCAAGGAATTTGACTTCTTTCTTGAGCAAGAAGCACTTCTTGGGTTTGAGCTTGAGGCCATGTTTGTGTAGATGACTCAACACAAGATCTAAGCGCTGCAGGTGACTGTCAAAGTCCCTCGAAAATATGAGGACATCGTCCAAATAAATTAACATTTCAAAAGCCAGATCTCCCAGTACCACCTCCATTAGTCGCTGAAATGTCGCGGGGGCGTTGCAGAGCCCAAATGGCATGCGGGTCCATTGATACAAGCCGAATGGTGTCGTTACAGCAGTTTTCTCCTGGTCTTGTGGGGCTACAGCTACTTGGAAACACCCGGCAGTGAGGTCCAAAGAAGAAAATAGCTGTGCGTGGCCCAGGGCATCCAATGACTCTTCCACCCTTGGAAGAGGGTAAGCATCTCTGTGCGTTACGCTATTAAGCTTCCTGTAATCACAACAGAACCGCACTGATCCATCTCTCTTCATGACCACGACTGCCGGGGACGCCCATGGACTGCAGCTCTCTTTAAGTACCCCCTGTGCCACTAGATCCTGCACATGCTGCTTAACTTCTTGGAAAACATGGGGTGGTACTCTGCGATGTCTTTGTTTAATGGGGTGTGCACTGCCGGTGGGGATACAATGTGTAACGGTAGTGGTGTAGCCATAATCCCTATCATCTCGTGAAAACACAGCATGATGCTTCTCCAACAGGTGGTCGAGCTGGTGCACTTGGTCTGGGGTGAGGCCTTGAAGATCTGCTTGTACAGGAACGGCCAATGGCCCTGGTTCTTCCCGCTTAGGCTGCACCTCGCTTGCAATGGCTTTGACTCGGAGCTCACCTACTGCCTCTTCAAAAGCCACTACCTCTTTAGGCAGCACTTTGTGTGGCTTACATAGTTCAGCCACTCTTGCTCTTGGAGGCAAAACAATGGGTTTGTGGCTTGGGTTCATTAGCCGGACTGGGACCTTCCCACCCACTGAGTTTGCTAGAACATTGGCTATCAACAGCCCTGAAGGCATGTTCACAGTAGATGAAGCCTCCACCAAGACCTGGTATTTTATTTTAGGGGGCACCCGACAACGACCTTCAATGACTGTCTCACTGCAGGGGGGAATAACAACAGCCCGCCTACCGCCCACTTTGACGAAGCCAATTCTCCCATTACAGTCCACCATTTGCTCTTCCTTGCCCATTTCCACGAAGACACGATGAAGGCTCGCACCCCCACCCTGCTGCCCATGCCTGTCCATCTTCTGAACACCCTCTAGGCCAAGGAAGAGGCTGCGAAGCTCGCCAAGCACATTCATGCCTAGTATGCCTGAGGCTCCACCGGCACCATCAGTCTTATCTCGAAGCACGAACACACACTTTCCTGGGAGCCTCTTTCCCAAGCACTCAATGTCAGCATACAGGCACCCAATTATGGGGATGTCCAACCCATTTGCAGCGGTTAATTTTACCCAATTGGCAGGTGACAAAGTTTTTCCTCCAAACTGTCTTTTAAAGTGTGTCTCCGAAATAGTGGTGACTTCAGAGCCGGTATCTAACAGGCAGCAGGTTCTCACTCCATCGATAAGCACATCTACTGTAAAACAGTTGCCAAAGGCACTTTCAGCACCCTCAACCTGCCTAGGCCAGTCAAAAGCCAATGTGTTAGGTTTTACTGCTGCTGTGCTGATTTTTGCCGCCTTCTGTTCAGTTTGCTCTGGCTTGGTCACTGCAGCATGAGCTTGGAACGTTACCCCTTTTCTTTGTTGGCAGTTTCGACTTGTATGCCCGGGTTGCCCACATGTATAACAGATGAGTCTGCCCTCTTGGTCTCGAAGAGGTGGCTTTTTAACTGCCGCCTGTGGGCTATTGCACAGCTCAGATCTTTGCAATGCTGTGAAAAGCTCATCCTGTCTTGCTGCAAGTTTTTGTATAGATTCCTGCAGTGACTGCAGCGACGGCGCAGAAGGGCTGTTTTCAGCAGACGTGGCGCTTATTGTGCCTCGGTTGGGGTTCTTGACCGGCGTAGCTGACAGAACCTCTTCCTCTTCTGACCAGTCAATCGCAGCCTGCATAAGTGCGCTGAAGGTTTGAGATGGCTCTGTCTTGGTCTGCCGCTTCATCTCTCTGCGTAAGGAGTTATCATTCAAGCCCAACACAAACTGCTCTTTAAGCACAACATCCAGGTCTGGAAAACGCTTTCCATCATGCCGCATTAACCTACGAAGCTTTTCCTGAAGATTATAAGCAAACGCCCTAATTTTTTCACCAGCTACTTGTTTGCGATCATAGAACTCTCTTAATCGTGTGCCTACAGGGACCTTATCACCATACACCTCCTCTAGGACTTTGAAAACAGACTCAGCATCTGTAGTGCTACTCTCCAATCTAACGGTGAGTTTGGCTTCCCCCTTCAGATGTTGCTTTATGAGTTCTACTTTATCCTCTTCAGGAATTTTACAAACTTTAAAGTATGACTTCATTGAAGCTATCCACTCTTCTATACTCTGTTCATCACTTCTTTTACTGCCTGTGAAATCTGTGCACTTTCTATCTCTCTGTATGAAGACAGTGGGTTGGTTTTTCTGCTCTAATACAGCTTTTGCCATAGCCAGAGCTTCTCTTTGGTCAGACCTCGCCTGTTCAAGGAGCGTTGTTTGTTCCTTCATTTGAGAAGACTGTTCGGCAAACTTTGCTTGAAGCTCTTCAAACTGCTCACGCAGCTGATTCATTTCTTCTGACATTGTTAACTAAGCTAATGTAAAGCCAAGGAATGAATATAAAAGAGGTATGCAGCACAAATGTTCGTCCTGTTCGTATACGCCAAATGTAAGGGGCAGCGCCCACTTAAAGACAACTAACCTGAGTTTACTTAGAACTAAATGGGATAGCGGCTGGTATAGGAATTGTAGTTACTTGAGATATGTGCATGTGTGTGTGTGTGTATGTATAGCTGTGTGTTATGTCTATGTTTCCCACCCCACAACTTAGAATAAGAAACCAGTTTGAATAAACCAATTATTTTATTAGAGCTCTAAGCTCCAAGGCTACTAGCAAATGTTAAATGAAATAATGAGATATCTTGAGAAAAATAATAAAACAAAATAAAAGTAGATAAGTAATCTTCAGTAGTTCACTTAAATTTCTGTTACAAAGGGGCCTTCAGAGGCAGTTTAACACATTCAGTTTCTTATTAACCCAACACTCTTATTTTCAATATCAACCTAGGTGTTTCACACAACACAATTAACAAACCTATGGGTCCCGGGACTGCACTAATAGATACACTGAATAATAGTATCAAACAGTAAATTTCGTTTGCAAAAAAAAAAAATCAAAATAAGCCTGATTAGCCCACCTTAATACACTCACTAGGGCAATCAAAAGTAAGGCTACCACCACATAAATGAAAGACCTTCAACGTTACAGTGTACAAATCAAAATCACCATGCACGAGTAGGAATACAGGCAATAATGTCACGGAGTTCCGAATGTCCATAAACGCAATTGTGAGCACAGTTCCTCAACGTGAAACGACAGCAGTTGCACAAATGTTTAGTCTTTGAGTTGTAAAGGACTCCTTAAAACAGTGCTGCTTTGCGTGAGGTCAGGTGGCAGGGTATACTCACAAACCCGTGGAAGGAGAGCGAGGGAGAGAATGAAGGAAACTTTCAACCTGTTCGGATTGGAGCAAACCAGTGTTCATGGACCCCAGCGCCGTCCTCTCGCAGAGACTCGCCAGCTGTCACCACTCACACCATTCCAACACCCGAACTTTGCAAATGACAAGTTTCCTAGTCAACAGAATAAAACTTCACCGCACCAAACTTCTCCGGCTCATGTGCTCACCGCCATGTTTCGAATTGTCCCTTTGTTCAACTCCGCTCCGCCTCTCCACTCTCCCTCCACACCTGAAGTGCCCTCTCATTGGCTGAGTAGCCACTCATTTGAGGGGCTGTTTGCTCTTGACGCAAGCACTCATTATCTGCCTGCAACTGTACAACCATTTCCCGTAACTGCTGCATTTCCTCCTCCATAACTATAGGAACCGAAATGTCAGGGCTATAGCAAATTATGCAAAAAAACCCAAAAACAATCCTACCTTAGGCCAGGTACCAATTGTTCCTGAAAATCGCAGCTGCTGCCCTGTCTCCCTACTACACAACCACACAGTAAATACCAAATGAATTCAGAAAGAAAAAGAAATGAAAAGAACAAACAAAACAAACAAATAAACACACCTCTCCAGCCTTACTGAGTGAAATCCTGCTGACTATGCCAGTTTGTAGCGAAGGCCAGGCAATAAATGTAAATTTTGGTAGTCGACTACGCCAGTCTGGGAGTTATGTTCCCAGACACCATTAACCAGTTACTAAGACACTAACCATGACAAGCAATTAGGCACACAGGTTCAAACACTCTTAGGCCAGGGAGGTATGTTCCACACAAAATATTTATTACAACGCATGGATAACAACCACTAATAAAACAAATTCGAGTTTTAAGACAACCACTCACACCTCACTTAAACATACTCCAAATGACCTGGGACACTACACATACATAGCCATAGTACCTACTGCTTACTTTAATAAATAGAACTAGGACAGAGCTAGGGCTTACCAAGCGCGCCAGGCTGACAGACAAGAGAAAAGGGGCAGAAGCCCAGAAAAGAAACACAAACAAAATCACAGCACACAACTGTAAAACAAAGCAAAAATCACCCGTTGTGCACACAGCAAAGGAAAAAGTGAGAAGGCTCCACCACCTCTAGGTCAGCCGAGGACCCGCCTGGATTGCTACACTCCTGTCCAAAAAGGGAGAGAAAAATACACAGATCAGACAAATACCTACAGCAGCTACTGGCATTCTAAAAAGTTAAATATACTTAGAGCACAGTAATGTGACTTAACTTTCCTCACAGCTAGGGCTGAACATTGTCCCGAAGCGCTCCCACTGGACAGAAAAAAAGTACAGCTACCCTGGTCACAGGAGGCAAAGTTAGACAGATCATACAGATCCACGAGCATACATACACTCTTTCTACATGTACTTAACTGGCATCATGCCCAAACACACCATACACATCCACCCACAAACACACACATACACAAGACAAAAAAAACCACAGGCACTGCTACATTAGGCCACTCTGTAGTACATTTCATAAACAAAACAAATAAGCAAAACCAAAAAGAAAACTACAGACACAACAGGCACTTAATTACTACAACTTGGCTGCTTTGCACCAAGCCCCCCAAGTATGCAGTAGCCTACAGGCCAACAGCAACTGTGAAGCAGCAGCAAGCAAGCCGAGCAGCCACCATTTGTAAGTGGACAATCAAACGGGTGACAAAACAGCAGCAGCGAAAGCCATGGGAACAGTAGGCGAGCAGCTTCCAGCACATGCAAATCTGAAAAACAAAATGAAACTTAAAATACTAAATCGCTTTATAAGCCACACATAGCAAGATTAAAAAAAAAAAATGTACATACATACCACGTAAACAATACTTCTGCTCCACTACAGACCATGAAGAAAAAAAAACTCTGAAGCCAACACGTACTCCAACTAAATTGGACAGGCTAACGAAGCGAAAAGAACGGATATTAAATCACTATAAGTCTCATATAAGACGATAGGAAGATTAACAGATACATACCACATGAACAGTGCTCCACGCTCCACTAGACCAGAGAGAAAGAAAACAACTTCCGCTAAAAAGCAACCTCCGGAGCCAGTGCGTACTCCTGTTGTAGAGTAACTAATGTAAGCACGGCAGCAACTGAAAGTTAAATAAGGCTGCTCCACACGTCCCACCGCATCAACCAGGAACTAACAACCCCCTACCATCACAACACACACCACTTCCTTAAATAGTCCAGAGTGCCCAAAATTAGTTCCTGTGTTAAGACCGAGACTTGACTCCTCCTAGTGGAGGGGAGAAAGAATGTGAATATGTACCCCACTACAATCTACCCCCCAACTTTGTATCGGCGTCCCGACGATAAAACAGAAGACAACCAACAGACCCAAGAGCTTACTGGACACTAGACAAAAAACAAAACAAAACACGCCTAATCAGGGACCTTACAACTAGGCCCTGATGTCTGAGGGAGATGATGGGGGTTTGAATGCTGGCCAGCAGTTGTACGTCCTGTCCGGCATACAGCCTGTATACTGGGCTGATCTAAAGGTGCCAAAGGGGCCACAGACTCTATTGGGCCCTGTGCCAACTCCCCTATGGGTTCCGCAGAGTCCAAATCCCCTGCTGTTGGCACCGGCACCTCTGTCGGCACCATGTTAGGCAGTCTGGAGGTGGAACCGACTACCGGACCTACCAAGCAGAGTTCCTGATCATCAAAGGGGTCCACTGGACCTACTGGTGACGGGGGATGGGGATTTACCACCGGTGGCCCAGGATCTGGTCCCACCAGGGGTTTTAGCATGTCCTGATGGACATGCCGGACCTTCTGCGAGTCATCCGCCAGTGCAATGGTGTAAACTACTCCATCACTAAGGGGAGCCTTTACCACCCTGTAAAGCACCGAACTCCAGGCGTCCTGAATTTGACGACCCTGGACTCCGAGGTCTCGGAGGTAGACCAACTGACCCACCCATAAGGGCATGTCTCGTACTCGCTGGTCATGCCTTTCCTTCCTTCGACTGGCTGCTGTTTGTAAGCGCTCCCGAGCACCTTCATAGGCTACCATTAATCACACCTGGTGCTCCACTACCCAGTCTTGGACCTTCCCAGGTACCGGGTCTTCAACCCAGCCTAGAAGGAAATCAATAGGAAGTCTAGCTTCCTGACCAAACATTAAAAAGAATGGGGATTCCCCTGTGCTCTGGTGCGGCGTAGAGTTGTAAAAAAACAGCACTTGTGGGAGACACGAGGCCCAGTCTCTTTTCTGTGACACAGGCAATGTACGGAGAAGATTGTAAAGGGTCCTATTGAACCTCTCACACTGCCTGTTGCCTGCGGGATGGTAAGGGGTGGTGCGGGACTTAGTGACCCCATAAAGGAGCTCTCAAAACTCCTTCCCTGATCTGAATGGATACAACTCGGGACCCCGAATTTGTAAAACCACTCATTTAGCAAAACCTGTGCCACTGTAGAAGCTCGTTGATCCCGAGTGGGAACAGCCTGGGTGAATTTGCTAAATACGTCCGTCAGGACCAGCACATTCTCTAAACCATTACGAGATGGCTCTAGGAGGGTGAAATCTATGGCTAAGATCTCATTGGGTCTGGAGGCCAAAAAGTGGCCCATAAACCCATGCGACCCCGATGCAGAATTTTTAGCCACTTGGCAGCGCTCACACTGTTGACACCACTGTTTAACATCCGCTGACATTCCCGGCCAATAACACCGTAGCCTCACTAAGTCAGTGGTCCTCTCCACACCCTGGTGGCCGTGATCTTGGTGCAATTGCATAAGCACCTCCCGTTGCAGGACTTCAGGCAAAAGAAGTTGACAGTACTCCTCACCCCCATCAGGGTGGAACACTCGATGGTATAACACTCCCTCCTGCTCTATTAGGCGGTCCCACTGACGCAAAATTATCTGTACCTTTGGAGATACCTGTGACCTCTTCTCTGGCGCTGGCTGTACCCGTTTCCTCCAAAACTCCAGCACATCTTTCAGAAGGGGATCAGCCTCCTGTAGAGCCCGAAGGTCAGAGGGGGTGTAAGATGGCAAGACACAAACCATGGACTGCATTGCTGGCACTAAGCACTGAAGGCTTGGAGCACCCTGCAGGGCTTCAGGAATGCAGTACCAGGAAGAACCTGATCAGCTACATCCTGGCTGGACATGTACTGCCGTGAAAGTGCGTCTGCATTTCCATTGCTGCGGCCTGATCGATACTTCAGTTCAAAGTTGAAGGCTGCAAGCTGAGCTGCCCACCAATGTTCAGTCGCCCCTAATTTAGCTGACTGCAAGTAGCTAAGCGGATTGTTATCTGTAAAGACCACACATCTCTGCCCCAAGAGGTACTCCCTAAACTTCTCTGTCATGGCCCACTTGAGCGCTAAGAACTCCAGTTTCATAGAACTGTAATTCACCATATTGCGCTCAGTGGGCCGGAGCCCCCTGCTGGCATAAGCTACAGGTCTTACCCTACCCTCCTGTTCCTGGGAGAGAACTGCTCCTAGGCCATTATGACTAGCATCGACCTCCAGTATGAATGGGCGCGAGAAGTCAGCATAAGCGAGTACTGGGGCAGAAACTAGCTTGGCCTTCAATGCCTCAAAGCTCTGTTCACACTCCGGGGTCCATACCATCTCTATAGCCTTCCCCGACCCCCGCCTAGACTTTGAACCCACTAGCTCCACCACTAGCTTATGTAACGGGGCTGCCAATCGCGCAAAACCTTCAACAAAACGCCTGTAGTAGCTAGCAAATCCTAAAAAGGATCGCAACTCTGAAACATGCTTGGGACACTGCCACTTAGCCACTGCTTCGACCTTAGCCGGGTCAGTGGACACCCCCTGACTCGAAATGATGTGGCCCAAATAGCCAACTTCCCGCTGGAAAAAAGCACACTTTTCCAATTTAGCTTTTAACCCTTCCCGTTGAAGTCGACTCAAGACAATTTCCAAGCATTGCAAATGTTGTGAGACTGATGCAGAAAAGACAATAATGTCGTCTAAATAAAGCAGAAGTGATTGGCCCTGCTGGTCTCCAAACATCCTCTGCATCAGCCTCTGAAATGTACTGGGAGCATTACATAATCCGAAAGGCATACGATTCCATTCAAACAAGCCGAATGGTGTACAGAAAGCTCTGACACAGGGACCTGATTGTAACCGCTGGCTAGATCTAACGTCGAGAACCAGCATGCACCGGACAACGTGTCAAGGCTTTCTTCAATGTGAGGAAGGGGAAAAGCATCTTTTCTGGTCTTACTATTGAGCAACCGATAGTCAACACACATACGCAATGTCCCATCTTTCTTTTTGACCAAGACAATAGGAGAAGCATAAGGACTTGAGCTCTCTCGAACAACTTGAGCCTCCAAAAGCTGATTAATGTGAGCCTTTACAGTCTCGTACTCAGATGGAGGAATGTGCCGATACCTCTGATGGACTGGTGTATCATCTAACAAAGGGATATCATGGGATATCAAATTTGTGCAACCCAAGTCACCCTCATGGGCAGAAAAGACTGAGCTATATCGCTGGAGTAGGTCCCTGACCTGAAGCTGTTCGTCTTCAGACAAGGCGCTCAAGTCCACTGCCTGGATTTTGTCCTGCAAAGAGCTAGTCACCAACTGGGCGGACACAGTCGCAGTGGTAGGTCTAACTTCCGTGATACCCGTAGGAAAGCTAATAATCTGAACAGGGGTTAAAGACCCCATGCTAATGCGGGGGTAAAGCAAGGCTTCAGTCATGCCCATGTTGACCACTAGGACTAGAGCTGTACCCCTTATGATCTGAACAAGACACGGGAAGGCAAGAAAGCCAGCTGGAAGTCCAGATGGAAGAGGTTCAAAAAGTGCTGCTGTACCAGCCAGCTGGGCAGGACAAGTACACGGTATAAATTGCATCACCCCACCTGGGATACGCACCGTGTGGGTACCCCGAATCCGAGCGGTACCTATAGGCAAGTCCAACGGCTGAATGGCAGACTGATGACACTTCTGCAAAGCCTCAAGAACCAGACCAGGAACCTGCACCACTGATGGGGTATCAAACAAAGCAGGGCCATAGGCCCCAAAAAGCTCCTGGTAGCACCGACTAATGACATTCATTCCCAGCACTCCAGGAACAGCAGGTGGGGTGCCTGGGGAGTCTTGTACAATCAGGATCACACAATGTGGAATAAGTCTCTCACACAAGAAAACATCCAACTCCAAGTAGTCAAGATATGGAATGGCCAAGCCATTGGCTGCCCGCAACTGGAGCCAATGGCAAGACTGCAGGCGGTCATGACCCCATAGTTCAAACTGCTGGCGAAAAAAGCTCTCGGTTACCGTAGATACCATTGATCCAGTATCTAACAAACAAGGGACCCCCCCCCCGATGCAGACATCAATATTAGGACAAGAGGACATCAACCTGGGAGCAGAAGAAACAAAAGAGCCAGTAGAAAACCCATCTGCGTTGTGGCTCGGCAACGCAGTGGGATTCAGTTTCCCTGCTCCGGCAGTTGGGATGACCTGGATGTAGCAACATGAAGAGTTGAAAGGTTGGGGTGAGGAACTCTTTCCCCATCAGTCTTTAGCAAAATGGCCGGGTTTTTGACATCGGCAACAAATGATTGGGCCACTGCGCTGAGGGCAACCAGAAAACCCAGCAGCTTGGAGGGATGCTACTGTCTGTGTCAGTTGGCTAAGTTGTTCCTGCTGCTGTTTCAACATGGTTTTTAATTCATCCAGTTCAGAGCTTTTTGGCACTGTTGGAGAAGTGGAACCGGGACCGCCGCGCATGGCATACTGAATGCCATAAGCTGAAGGTAAGGAGAAACTACGGGCCCTAACACTTCCCGGTAAGCCCTCCCTTTCCCATCTCATGGCTTCACCACGCACTTCCAGCAAAGTGGCTGTGGGCTGGCGACGAACAAACTGCTTTAATTCCCGGTGAAGGGCATTATCGAGTACATGTTCTACAAACTGATCACGAAGTAAGACTATGGAATTAGGCACACCATCTGGAGCCCATTGTTTCACTTGCTCCATCAAAGTCATCAAAGCCAGGGAGAACTCCTGCAACGTTTCACCTTCCTGCTGCTGTCTTGCAAAGAAAGCTTGTTGCAAGGTCACATATGATTGAGAGAGACCATAAAGCTCTTGCAAAATAGCCAAAACCTTGGCGGGATCTCTTTGCTCTATACTGGGCTGATACTTAATTTCCTGCTTTGCCTCTCCCTCAAAATGATCAAAGATGAAGAAGGCTTTATCAGCCTCAGATATGTGCCGTGCTCGCATACATGCCTGTATTTCCTCAGTCCATTCCTCCAGCCCTATACCAGTTTTCCCATTGAACATGGGACACTTCCGCTCACGGGGTATAACAACTAACCGCTCCATTACCGGAATGCTGGTTCCTGCCGTTGGCACTGAACCAGCTGCCGCAGGTGTAGGCAAGATTGGGTTGGAGCTCATTTGAGGGGCTGTTTGCTCTTGACGCAAGCACTCATTATCTGCCTGCAACTGTACAACCATTTCCCGTAACTGCTGCATTTCCTCCTCCATAACTATAGGAACCGAAATGTCAGGGCTATAGCAAATTATGCAAAAAAACCCAAAAACAATCCTACCTTAGGCCAGGTACCAATTGTTCCTGAAAATCGCAGCTGCTGCCCTGTCTCCCTACTACACAACCACACAGTAAATACCAAATGAATTCAGAAAGAAAAAGAAATGAAAAGAACAAACAAAACAAACAAATAAACACACCTCTCCAGCCTTACTGAGTGAAATCCTGCTGACTATGCCAGTTTGTAGCGAAGGCCAGGCAATAAATGTAAATTTTGGTAGTCGACTACGCCAGTCTGGGAGTTATGTTCCCAGACACCATTAACCAGTTACTAAGACATTAACCATGACAAGCAATTAGGCACACAGGTTCAAACACTCTTAGGCCAGGGAGGTATGTTCCACACTAAATATTTATTACAACACATGGATAACAACCACTAATAAAACAAATTCGAGTTTTAAAACAACCACTCACACCTCACTTAAACATACTCCAAATGACCTGGGACACTACACATACATAGCCATAGTACCTACTGCTTACTGTAATAAATAGAACTAGGACAGAGCTAGGGCTTACCAAGCGCGCCAGGCTGACAGACAAGAGAAAAGGGGCAGAAGCCCAGAAAAGAAACACAACAAACAAAATCACAGCACACAACTGTAAAACAAAGCAAAAATCACCCGTTGTGCACACAGCAAAGGAAAAAGTGAGAAGGCTCCACCACCTCTAGGTCAGCCGAGGACCCGCCTGGATTGCTACACTCCTGTCCAAAAAGGGAGAGAAAAATACACAGATCAGGCAAATACCTACAGCAGCTACTGGCATTCTAAAAAGTTAAATATACTTAGAGCACAGTAATGTGACTTAACTTTCCTCACAGCTAGGGCTGAACATTGTCCCGAAGCGCTCCCACTGGACAGAAAAAAAGTACAGCTACCCTGGTCACAGGAGGCAAAGTTAGACAGATCATACAGATCCACGAGCATACATACACTCTTTCTACATGTACTTAACTGGCATCATGCCCAAACACACCATACACATCCACCCACAAACACACACATACACAAGACAAAAAAAACCACAGGCACTGCTACATTAGGCCACTCTGTAGTACATTTCATAAACAAAACAAATAAGCAAAACCAAAAAGAAAACTACAGACACAACAGGCACTTAATTACTACAACTTGGCCGCTTTGCACCAAGCCCCCCAAGTATGCAGTAGCCTACAGGCCAACAGCAACTGTGAAGCAGCAGCAAGCAAGCCGAGCAGCCACCATTTGTAAGTGGACAATCAAATGGGAGACAAAACAGCAGCAGCAAAAGCCATGGGAACAGTAGGCGAGCAGCTTCCAGCACATGCAAATCTGAAAAACAAAATGAAACTTAAAATACTAAATCGCTTTATAAGCCACACATAGCAAGATAAAAAAAAAACATGTACATACATACCACGTAAACAATACTTCCGCTCCACTACAGACCAGGAAGAAAAAAACTCTGAAGCCAACATGTACTCCGACTAAATCGGACAGGCTAACGAAGCGAAAAGAACGGATATTAAATCACTATAAGTCTCATATAAGACGATAGGAAGATTAACAGATACATACCACATGAACAGTGCTCCACGCTCCACTAGACCAGAGAGAAAGAAAACAACTTCCACTAAAAAGCAACCACCGGAGCCAGTGCGTACTCCTGTTGTAGAGTAACTAATGTAAGCACGGCAGCAACTGAAAGTTAAATAAGGCTGCTCCACACGTCCCACCGCATCAACCAGGAACTAACGGCCCCCTACCATCACAACACACACCACTTCCTTAAATAGTCCAGAGTGCCCAAAATTAGTTCCTGACCAAGACTTGACTCCTCCTAGTGGAGGGGAGAAAGAATGTGAATATGCACCCCACTACAATCGCATCTTAAAGTACTGATGACACGTTTTTGACATCTTTGGCGATGTTTTATAACATAAAAAGTAATTCCCGATGATCCATATATTAATTCACGAAGACGCCTATTTTACAAGTTATGATAAAAAACACGGCAATTTGGGCAAATTTGACAGGGCTGCAGCACCCAGGAGACGAAAGAGGAGGAGGAGCTATATGACGTCAGCGAAAGAACCTTCCTCCTAACTTACCAGTTTGTTGTTGATGCGACAGGTGTTCAGTTTGCCATTATTATTATTATTATTATTATTATTATACATTTTATATATATATATATATATATATATATATATATATATATATATATATATATATATATATATATAGTTATTATGCCTTCGTGTTGTGTTGCCGGCTTTTGCTCCAAAACCCACAAGGATGGGGTAAGTTTATTCAAGTTTCCCAGAGATCCCGAGCTGCATGCGATGTGGGTGAAGCAAGTCAGGCGCACTCGTGACAAGTGGGAGCCCTCACCAACATCCATCCTGTGCTCTGAACACTTCGATTTGGATTGTTTTGACACCCTTCCCAGCTTAAAAGAATCTCTTGGGTGTTCAGTTCAGCACAAACGTGTGTTACTACCATCAGCAATGCCTACACAGTGTTGCCAGATTGGGAGGTTTCCTGCCCAGTTGGGCGGTTTCAAGTGCATTTTGGTGGGTTTTGAACATATTTTGGGCTGGAAAACATCAGCAGTATCTGTTGCCAGATACTGCTGAAGTTTTCCAGCCTAAAATATGTTCAAAACCCACCAAAATGTACTTGAAACCACCCAACTGGGCGGGAAACCTCCCAATCTGGCAAAACTGCCAGTATTCCGGAGGGGGTCTACTAGTAGCTATGCCGGATCCAAAGACAGTCCTCCTGTCAGAACATGTGTTGTGAAACGACATAAGATAAAGGTACGTAGAGCTAAAGATTCTACATGATAATCATAAATGTAATCATAAAGTCAGCGTGATATCAGTCATGTATTTGCTTGTGAAAGCTTGTGGCTTTCATGTAACTGCCGCCTAGCAACGAGAGGCAAAGGGTAAAGAGGGTAGGCTATCATAGATTCTATTCGGAAGAGATCAACACAATTCTAGACTCCCAGAAGAGGAAGAGCTAGCACTAGAGAGTTCACCGGCGTTTTCATGCGCCATTTCCATTGAGTAGAACCAGAGTAGAACAGCCAGTGATCCGCAGCGTGTTCTTCCGCTGACGTCACAACATGGCCGCGAGCCACGGATCCAGTTTTCTAGCGCTGTGCAATTAAAAGTTGGATATTCACGTAACAACAGCTTCTTTTCACGTAATTATAACAGAAATCTAACATGTTTGCCATGTTGTATAGTTTATTTAAGAAATTGCATAGAGTCATGGTCGTGTCATCAGCCCTTTAAGACATGGCAATAAAGTAGGCATCAAGTTGGTGAATTATAAGAGGTAAGGAAATGGGGAGGAAACAATGAGCCTCATTTATCAAGAGGTATATGAACATAGTTATTTGTAATTCGTTCATATGAGCATTCACACAAGAAATTTGGTATTCATGAAAATCCCAAATTTCAGAAAAATGTATACAGTATATCTTACTCATGTTCTTGAATGTGTTAAATTTACTGTACACATAAGAAGACTGATTAATGAAAACCTTGACTACACTTTTGTATGCAGATCACATTGACAAGTTTAAATATCTTGTGTATTTCAATTACACATGCAAATTTGATTACTATTTTGTGAAACTCTGTATTTTCATATTAAAGACATTAAGAAAATAAAGAAGGAAAAAGAAAGAAAGCAAACATAAATCCATAAATTACAACAAATAAGACCAGTCATTCAATGAAGAATACTGCTGTATAAAAAGAGGACAGGCTACAGTGACTCAATGCAGTGTTTATCCCCTTCGGACACTAGGAAAAATGCCATGGAACTTCATGCTATGGAACTTCATGTGTACAATTGTACACATTATGTCTGAAGGGGATATGTATATGTTTACCACACAGTCTTCTTTTAATGCTTCATTATAGCCAGTACTAAGTCACCAATTTCTCAAGCTGCAATGTGCCATATATTCCTTGGTGTGCCATCATTGAGCCTGCTATGACACTTTATGCCTTACTGCTTCTCCAACATGGGGTTGGAGAGGGTGGATTGGTGCATTCTGGCTGATGGTCACTGAGATATTTTGCTTTGAATTAAAAAAGTGGTTTCCCTTCATGATGTGCTTGGTGTCCACGATCACCTGGGTACAGGAGATACAGTTGGTACAACTTCTTCTTCTTCAATCAAAATATAATGAAAAATATAATGGTGAGCTGTATATACAGATCTCCTGGATCAAGCATAGAAGTTTTTATAGATTGGATGGAAAGTATGTTTATAAAATCAACACAGAAGGTCATATACATCTGTGGTGATTTTAACATCGACCTCTTTGATCATAAGAAACACAAAATGACAGAAGAGTTCATTAACTCAATGTTCAGTATGGGACTGTATCCAACTATTACTAGACCAAGCAGGATCACTTCTCACAGCACCACTTTAATAGATAATATATTTACTAATATCCTGGAAAATAATACAGAGAGTGGACTACTATTAACAGACATCAGTGACCACCTACCTATTTTTAATGTATATTACTGTAATTATAGCAAGAAAAAGGATATTAAAAATTATAAATATATAAGAGTAAAAACTGAAGAAACCATTATTGCACTAAAAAAATGACTTAATGATACAGGACTGGAATGTAGTTTATAAAGAAAAAGATGTTGATAAAGCATATGAGGAATTTTTAATAATATTCAATGAACTATATAATAAAAAGTGTCCTATAAAGAAATACAGTAATATACATAAATATACAAATAGTCCGTGGGTCACCAAGGGGCTACAAAATGCCTGCAAAAAGAAAAATATATTATACAGACAATTCTTAAAGCATCGAACTATAGAGGCAGAGGAAAAATATAAAAAATATAAAAATAAATTAACTAATATTATGAGGATATGTAAGAAAGACTATTATAATAAATTAGTGGAGAAAAATAAAAACAATATTAAAGGTATATGGACTGTACTAAATGGTATTGTGAGAAATGGATCCAAAATTACAAATTACCCGGAGTACTACACTGAAAATGATAAGACCATAAATAATATGGAGGATGTGGTAAATGGTTTTAATCAATTCTTTGTAAATGTGGGACCAGATTTAGCGGCAAAAATAAAGGAACCCGAGACAACACAATGTGGGGAAATAGAAGATATGGGGGATAGAAATCCAAGTACAATTTTTCTAACTGCAACTGATGAGGAAGAAATTATCCAAATTGTTAGTAAATGTAAAAACAAAACCTCTGCAGACTGGAATGATATAGACATGTTAACAGTAAAGACAGTTATTGAGGGCAAATAACCACTCACCCACATCTGCAATTTATCTTTTCAATCAGGTACATTTCCAGACAAAATGAAAATTGCAAAAGTGATACCATTGCTTAAAACCAGAGATAGACACCATTTCACAAATTACAGGCCTGTTTCTTTACTCCCCCAATTCTCCAAAATACTCGAAAAACTTTTTTCAGATAGACTGGACAAATTCATTGAAAAACACAACCTCCTTACAGACAGTCAATATGGATTCAGAACGGATAGATCAACATCAATGGCACTAATGGAACTAATAGAGGAAATCACAAAATGTATAGACGATAAAAAATAGCAATTGGAGTATTTGTGGACCTAAAAAAAGCATTCGACACTATTGATCATAGTATATTATTAAGTAAACTAGAAAAGTGTGGTGTTGGGGGAGTTGGGTGGAGCTGGCTGTCGAGCTATCTAAGAAACAGGCAACAGTTTGTGCAGATAGGTGACCATAAATCTGATTTCATGAACATTACATGCGGGGTACCACAGGGGTCAATATTAGGTCCGAAATTATTCATAATATATATCAATGACATATGTACAATTTTGCAAGTACTGAAATTTGTTTTGTTTGCAGATGACACCAATATTTTTTGTTCCGGTGAGAATTTGCAGCAGACTTTGGAGACAATCACAACTGAAATAAATAAACTAAAACTATGGTTTGACAAAAATAAATTATCATTAAATCTAAGCAAAACGAAGATCATGTTGTTTGGGAGACACAAAATAGATTGTAATGTAGAATTGATAATAGACAATACTAAGATAGAAATGGTACAGGAAATTAAATTTCTTGGTGTGATTTTGGATCATAAAGTCTGCTGGAAACCTCATGTAGGATATGTACGAGCAAAACTGGCAAAGTGCTCGGCAATTCTGTGGAAAACAAAAGATATTCTTGATTGCAAATCTTTGCATACTCTATATTACTCAACATTTTTGCCATATCTGACTTATTGTGTCGAAGTCTGGGGAAACACCTACAAAACCACTCTGCAGCCGATATGTACAATACAGAAAAGAGCAATAAGGACAATAAACAAAATAGGATACAGAGATCACACAAACTCACTATTCATAAAACCACACATGTTGAAATGTATGGATCTGGTCAAATTCAGAACAGCACAAATAATGTACAAAGCAAGAAATAATCTATTGCCAAAAAATATACAAGGAATGTTTAGTGAGACAGAGGGGGGATATAATCTAAGGGGAGACCTAAATTAAAAAAAAACAAAGGTTAGAACAAATATGAAAAACATGTGCGTATCGAGCTGTGGGGTGACTTTATGGAACAGACTGGAGACAGAAATAAAACAAAGTGCAAATATAAATCTGTTTAAAAAAATACAAAAAATATTTTTAAACCAGTATATAGAAGAGGAAGTATGTTAACGGAGGATGATGAGGGATAAATAGCATAGGGTTGATTGTTATATTAGAACTAACTTAGTATATGGTATATATGGTATATATTTATGGGGATAGATATCTTCATATTTACAGGGATAGGTATGTAGTAGATATTTATTTTTGTAATTATATATTTATATAGATATTTATGAAGTGTATGTATGGAATGTAGTATATATTTAATTTTGTAATTAAATATTTGTATGGATATTTATGAAGTGTATGTGTATATATATATGGCGGCACGGTGGTGTAGTGGTTAGCGCTGTCGCCTCACAGCAAGAAGGTCCTGGGTTTGAGCCCCGGGGCCGGCGAGGGCCTTTCTGTGTGGAGTTTGCATGTTCTCCCCGTGTCCGTGTGGGTTTCCTCCGGGTGCTCCGGTTTCCCCCACAGTCCAAAGACATGCAGGTTAGGTTAACTGGTGACTCTAAATTGACCGTAGGTGTGAATGTGAGTGTGAATGGTTGTCTGTGTCTATGTGTCAGCCCTGTGATGACCTGGCGACTTGTCCAGGGTGTACCCCGCCTTTCGCCTGTAGTCAGCTGGGATAGGCTCCAGCTTGCCTGCGACCCTGTAGAAGGATAAAGCGGCTAGAGATAATGAGATGAGATGAGATATATATATATATATAGTATGTAGTATATATTTATTTTTGTAATTATATATTTATATAGATATAATGTCTTAGCTCTTTGTTATTTTATTTATTCTTTTCTTTGTCACTTTCTCGTTTTCTTTCTTTTGTATGTACAAATAATTACATACATTTTTATACATGTTCAAAATAAATACATTCATTCATTCATTCATTCAAAAATCAAAGTCCTTCCCACGCCATGTGGTGCATAGGGCGGCGCCGATCTCCGTTTCCGTAGCCCTCGGCCTCTCGCCTATTACATAGCTAGGGTTACAGTGGGGGGGCTAGTCCTCTGGTAACCGTGAGAGTTTGACTCCCCACTCGCATCTGTATTGCAGCATGCCTTGCCAGATGGCAGTAGGTACCATTTTTATGATGGTCTTTGGTATGACATGACCGTGAGTAGAACTCGTGATCGAGAGGTGGACATGCTAACCACTAGGCCAACTCGCGGTACATTATTATTATTATTATCCTTCTCCTCCATCCATCCATTATCTGTAGCCGCTTATCCTGTCCTACACGGTCGTAGGCAAGCTGGAGCCTATCCCAGCTGACTATGGGCAAGTCACCAGGTCATCGCAGGGCTGACACATAGACACAAACAACTATTCACACTCACACCTACGGTCAATTTAGAGCCACCAATTAGCCTAACCTGCATGCCTTTGGATTGTGGGGGAAACGGGAGCGCCTGGAGGAAACCCACGTGGACACAGGGAGAGCATGCAAACTCCACACAGAAAGGCCCTCATTGGCTGCTGGGCTCGAACCCAGGACCTTCTTGCTGTGAGGCAACAGTGCTAACCACTACACCACCGTGCCGCCCCTATTATTATTATTATTATTATTATTCAAGCTGCTCCCATTAGGAGTCACCATAGCGGATCATCTGTTTCCATCTCATCCTGTCCAACTGATCTGGTATGGAAATCTGATTTATGATCTGCATATTTGATCTGGCATAGATTTTACACCGGATGCCCTTCCTGATACAACCCTCCCTTGTTAGGGTTTTGCTGGGATTCGAACCTGGTTCGTTGGTGTGATGATCCAGCAAACCCCCACTAGGCCACCAGGGGGATGACTCAAATGCAGAGGCGTGAGGCGGAAGTAGAAAAAGAATCAAAAGGTTTATTTATACTATATACACTATATACAGGGCAAAACAAAAAACAACAAAGAGTATAATCTAACACTGGGAAGACAAAGGGAAAAATAAAATATCAAAAGTTTAAGGTCCAAAAAGGAAAAGGCAAAAATGCAAAAGCTCAGAAGATCCAAAAACAGTCACTACTAAATCCAAAAGAAAGCAAAGTGCAAAACCAAGAACACAGTACAAAGGAAACTGGAGATAAACATAACAGCACAAAGACTCCGTGACAAGAGGACTGAACTCAGGAGTATAAATACACAAACTAATTAAGGACACAGGTGAAGATAATCAGGACAAACAGGCAATTAACAAAAACACAAAACACAGGAACAGTGGCGGCCTCTAGAGGCCAAAATAAACATGACATGAAAAGGAAATAACAGCGGCCTCTAGAGGCCAAAACAGTCCTAGTCCTAACAGGACCCCCCCCTCTAGGAGCGTCTCCTGACGTTCCCAGGGCGATCCGGATGGGCCGAATGGAAGTCCCGACATAGTTCTTTATCAAGGACATCCCAAGCAGGAACCCAGCAGCGCTCCTCAGGACCATAGCCCTCCCAGTCCACCAGATATTGCAACCCGCCGCGGACCCGGCGGGAGTCAAGCAGGCGATGCACAGTGAACACAGTCTGCCCCTGGAAGATGCGGGGGGTGGGGGGTTCCTAGGGGCAGGGGCATACGTAGACGTCAGTACGGGCCGCAACAGGGAAACATGGAAAGTGGGGTTGATCCTCAGAGTCCGGGGCAACTGGAGCCGGTAGGAGACAGGGTTCACCCTGCTCACCACCTTGAAGGGGCCAATGTAGTGAGGAGCAAGCTTGCGGTTCTCCACCCGCAGCGGAAGGTCCTTAGTCGACAGCCAAACCCGCTGCCCAGGGCGGAAAGTGTGTGCAGGTCTTCTATGGCGGTTGGCCTGAGTCTGGTTGGTTCTGGAGGTCGGTATGAGGGTCTTCCTGACCTTGCTCCAGGTCTTGCGACACCGTCTCACATATTGGTTGACCGAGGGCACCCCCGCGTCCTCCTCCTGGTCCAGGAACAGAGGTGGCTGGAACCCGAATTGGCACTGGAATGGCGACAGCTTGGTGGCCGATGACTGCAGGGTGTTGTGGGCGTACTCTGCCCATGGCAGCCAGGTGCTCCACGATGTCGGGTTATCCATAGCCAGGCCTCGCAGGGTGGTTTCCAGGTCCTGGTTGAGCCTCTCCGTCTGACCATTGGACTGTGGGTGAAACCCAGAGGAGAGGCTGGCAGTGGCTCCGATGACCTTGCAGAACCCGTGCCACACTCGGGAGGAGAACTGGGGCCCTCGGTCTGAGACGATGTCCTGTGGAAGACCAAAGACTCGGAAGACATGATTGAACATAAGTTTAGCTGTTTCAAGAGCAGAGGGGAGTTTGCACAGTGGTATGAAGCGGCAGGCCTTGGAGAATCTGTCAACTATGACCAAAATGACCGTGTTACCTTGTGACTCAGGGAGACCCGTGATGAAGTCGACTGCCACGTGGGACCAGGGACGCCGGGGAATGGTCAGAGGATGCAGGAGACCCTGGGGACGCTGTCGTGGGTTCTTGGTTCTGGTGCAAACCTCACAGGACAGGACAAATGACCTTACTTCCTTCTCCATGTTAGGCCACCAGAAGCATCTTTTCAGGAAGTCCAGGGTCCTTCGAGCTCCCGGGTGGGCGGTGAGAGGGGAAGAGTGACCCCACTGGAGAACCTTGGCCCGGGCTTGATGTGGGACGTACAAGAGGCCCGGTGGCCCCGTCCCAGGACCGGGGTCCTGGCGTTGGGCTCGTCGAACAGCCTCCTCAATACCCCAGCAGACAGGGGCCACAATCCGGGACACCGGGATAATAGGCCCAACTTCATTCTCCCTATTAGTGGCAGAGAACAGCCTGGACAGTGCGTCAGGTTTGGTGTTCTTGGAGCCGGGGCGGTACGAGAGGGTGAAGTCAAACCGACTGAAAAACAGGGCCCACCTAGCCTGTCGAGGGTTCAGTCTCTTGGCTTGCTGGAGGTACTCCAGGTTCTTGTGGTCAGTCCAAACCAGGAATGGATGTTGCGCTCCCTCCAGCCAGTGCCTCCACTCCTCAAGGGCCAGTTTGACCGCTAGCAGTTCTCGAGCCCCCACATCGTACCGGGACTCCGCAGGACTCAGGCGGTGGGAGAAGTAAGCGCAGGGGTGCAGCTTTCCTTCTGAACGTTGAGAGATCACCGCGCCGACACCACTGTCCGAGGCGTCCACCTCCACGATGAATGGTTGGGAGGTGTCCGGGAGGACCAGAATGGGTGCCGTGCAGAAGCGGTCCTTGAGGTCTTTGAACGCCTTTTCCGCCTGAGGAGACCAGACATAAGATCCACCTGTCCTTTTGGTGAGGTCTGACATGGGTGCTGCCACAGAACTGAAGTTCCTGATGAACTTGCGGTAGAAGTTAGCGAAACCTAAGAACCGCTGAACCTCCTTAACGGACTTGGGAGTAGGTCAATCCCGGACGGCCAGGGTCTTGGCAGGGTCCATTTGGAGCTGGCCTGTCCGTACAATAAATCCCAGAAAGGAGACCTCGGGAACATGAAATTCGCATTTCTGGGCCTTGGCGAACAGATTGTTCTGTAGCAGCCTCTGGAGAACCTGGCGGACATGGTGGCGGTGCTCCTGCACGGTCTTGGAAAAGATAAGGATGTCGTCGAGGTAGACAAAAACGTACAGGTTAATCATGTCCCTTAAGACGTCGTTGATTAGGGCCTGAAAAACAGCTGGTGCGTTGGTGAGTCCGAAGGGCATCACCTGGTATTCGTAGTGCCCAGACGGGGTGTGAAAGGCAGTCTTCCACTCGTCTCCCTGTCGGATACGGATGAGGTGGTATGCGTTCCGTAGGTCCAACTTGGTGAAGACGGTGGAGCCTTGGAGCAGGTCGAAAGCAGTGGACATCAGCGGAAGGGGATATCGGCTGCGCACAGTGATCTTGTTCAGGCCCCTGTAGTCAATGCATGGTCGGAGCCCCCCATCCTTCTTGCCGACAAAGAAGAAGCCGGCTCCAGCAGGTGAGGTGGAGGGTCGAATGAACCCAGAGACCAGAGCATCTTTGAGGTATTCCTCCATGGCCTTGCGTTCCGGCTGAGAGAGGGAAAACAGTCTGCCACGAGGAGGGGTAGTCCCAGGGAGCAAGTCGATGGCACAGTCGTAGGCCCGGTGCGGAGGAAGAACGGCGGCCCTGCTCTTGCTGAATACCTCCTTGAGATCCCAGTACTCTGTGGGAACTTGAGATAACTCTGTGAGATCAGGGGGCTCGGCAGGAGACACAGGAGAGCTAGAGAGCAGACAAGAGGCATGGCATGCAGGGCCCCATTCCACAACCTGGCTTGTTACCCAGTCTATGCGAGGGTTGTGGCGAGTAAGCCAAGGAAGGCCTAGAATAACTGGGAACTCAGGTGAAGGAATCAGGTGCAGGGATATTTCTTCCTTGTGACCTTGAGACTGGAGGAAGACTGGAGAAGTAACTTGGGTGACTCTTCCATCACCTAACGCTTGGCCATCGAGGGCAGACACAGACAGTGGGACTTCAAGAGGTGCAGTAGGAATATTGATGCTTTGGGCGAAGTGAATATCCATAAAGTTCCCAGCCGCCCCTGAGTCTAACAAAGCTTGACAAGAGTGGACAGACTCACCCCAGGAGATGGAGACCGGGATGTAGATTCCTTGGCCAGGGAGTCCGGGAGAGAGGGTAGGCCCCGTCACAACCCTCCCTCGGCTGGACGGGGCGGTCCTTTTCCCAAGAGTTCGGGACATGATGCTCGGAAATGACCCGGCTTGCCACAGTAGATGCAGCACTTGTCCCTCCTTCTGCGCTCCCTCTCAGATGCGGAGAGGCGAGTACGACCCACTTGCATGGGTTCTGGACAGTCACTGAAGGAGGTAGACGGTCTCCAGGTAGAGGTAGGGAGGCTGGGGGGGCTCAAGGCTTGGTGGCGTTCTCTCATCCTGTTGTCCAGACGAATAGCATGTGAGATGAGGGTTTCGAGGTCACTTGGGCATCCAATAGAGGCCAGACCGTCCTTGATGGGGTCAGACAGACCATGGTGGAAGGCTGACACCAGGGCAGTCTCGTTCCATCCACTTACTGCTGCGAGCGTTCGGAACGAGATGGCGTAATCTGCGACGCTTCCTCCTTGCCGGATGGACATGAGCTTTCGGGCTGCGTCGGTACTGATGTCCGCCTGATCGAAGACCCGAAGCATCTCTTCAGAGAACCGCTGGAAATCAAGGCACTCAGGTCCCTGTCTTTGCCAGATAGCAGTAGCCCAGGCTCGCGCCTTACCAGCTAATAAGGTGATCACAAAGGCAATCTTGCGGCGATCCGTAGTGTAGGTGGTAGGCTGAAGCTCAAAGGTGAGTTGACACTGGGTAAGGAACTCTCGGCACTCACTGTGCTTGCCGTCGTACCTCTGTGGTGCAGGAAGGCTGGGTTCGCGAGGTGAAGAAGGCAGCATGGCAGGAGGCACAGGAGCAGGAGCTGGGGCTGGATCAGGAGATGCAGGCAGAGATGTCAGCTGTGCCAGGGTTTTCCCGATTTGCTGAAGCAGTTCCTCGTGGCGAGCAAGGGCCTCACGTTGGCTGGTGAGCGTCCGTCCATGAGCGTCCATGGTCGCTCCGAAGCGTGTCAAAGCTGCCATAATTCCCTGAAGGTTGGCCGGGTAGACAGTTGAAGTAGCCTCTGCTGAGTCAGTCATGACGGAGTCTTTCTGTTAGGGTTTTGCTGGGATTCGAACCTGGTTCGTTGGTGTGATGATCCAGCAAACCCCCACTAGGCCACCAGGGGGATGACTCAAATGCAGAGGCGTGAGGCGGAAGTAGAAAAAGAATCAAAAGGTTTATTTATACTATATACACTATATACAGGGCAAAACAAAAAACAACAAAGAGTATAATCTAACACTGGGAAGACAAAGGGAAAAATAAAATATCAAAAGTTTAAGGTCCAAAAAGGAAAAGGCAAAAATGCAAAAGCTCAGAAGATCCAAAAACAGTCACTACTAAATCCAAAAGAAAGCAAAGTGCAAAACCAAGAACACAGTACAAAGGAAACTGGAGATAAACATAACAGCACAAAGACTCCGTGACAAGAGGACTGAACTCAGGGGTATAAATACACAAACTAATTAAGGACACAGGTGAAGATAATCAGGACAAACAGGCAATTAACAAAAACACAAAACACAGGAACAGTGGCGGCCTCTAGAGGCCAAAATAAACATGACATGAAAAGGAAATAACAGCGGCCTCTAGAGGCCAAAACAGTCCTAGTCCTAACATCCCTAAGCTATCCGGGGTTTGGACCAGTGCTAGCAATGCAATGCCTTGCACAACCCCAGTGACTGGGTCACAGTAGGTACAACATATAACTAAGAATTTTAATTTAATGATTTTTATTGAAGTAAATTTGCCCTAAACCAATCAACCAGTAACCAATGTTAAGATGAGAAAATGGCTTAACATGCTCATTCATCTAAGTCTGTGTCAGTTCTGTGGCTGCAGCAGTTTGCATCAGGTGCATTTTATATCATCATGATAGTTTTCTATTCTCTGTCAAATTCACCAATAATTAGTTATCCCAAATTAAATAATCATTATTTCTGTATTGCAAAACTAAAATTACATCTAAAATAATATCCACTGTGTTTAGGAGTGTAATGCAATTACATTATCTGCATCTATATCTGTTTTGTGCTTTCCATATATGTATTCAGAACTTTATTTACATTTTTTTAAGATATGAATCCTACCACCATATGAATTATCTTCTCAATGCAGCACCCAAGGTCAAGTATGAATCCTACCACAGCAGCTGAATTGCCAGATGCCAACACTGTCAGTACTGGCTCTGACAGTTCCTCAACTTCAGGTGCATCACTTCAGTCCATAATTGGTTGAGATAAGCACAGGATTGTGTTTTAAATCCCACTGTTACACTTATTATTTTTGTTTGTACTTTCCCACAATCTTTTTGAAAGAATGTAATTGGGTCTATATCCCAAAATGCAAAAATAAATAAATATAATAATAATAATTAAATTCAGTGAGACCATAAATTGTCTCAATGGCAGTATGTACAAAACAATAGAAACCCAAGTATCTGTCCTTGTGGCACACCTTAAAAATATTTTTGATTTCTAATACAGACATGCTGCTGCCTCACAGCTCCAGAGCCCCAGTTCAATCCTGAGCTCGATTTACTGTCTGTGCAGTTTCGCATGTTCTACCTTTGTCCATGTGGGGTTCCTCTGGGTTTTCCATTTTCCTGACACATACCAAAAACATAAAATAAAATTTCTAATAAAAAGATAAATTGCCCCTAGATGTGAATGAGTGCATGGGTGTGTTTATTATGCTCTGTTATGGTGTCCCTTGCACACAGTATTCCTGTGATAGGCCGATATACTGCAACCCTGACCAGGATAACACAGTTACTGAGTAATGTCATCAGAATTATAAATACATCTATACAGTAATTATAGTGTTTGCAAGTGTTTGGCTTCACTAAAAGAATCAAATTGTCCAATTATTTCTTTGTGTTACAAAATATTGTAAGCAAAAAGACATGTTTTTATCTGTCCATCTTGCCATAACTATGATGTGCATATTCGAGTTTCCTTATTTACATTTTATGATGTTCTTTGTTGTAAGATGAGTATTATTATTATTATTATTATAGATGTGTGCTCTGAGCATGCAGGCACCCCACTGATTCCCTCCCTCCATGTGCTGCAGCAGTGCTTATGAAAGCAGATGGCAGTAATCATTTTATCCCAGCTCCATTCATATAATCAAAGCTGTAGTCCATATCTTCCTGGAATTTGACCATGTACTCCAAGGTGCTGATATAACATCCACCATCAGTTCATCAGTCAGGTCTATTTTACAAACTAACTAATACTGAATAAGAAACTATATGAAAATGGCAAACCAATCTCTGCACAATTACTGGCCAAGATGAAATTTCTGCATGGAATAGCACGGTATTTACTCAGCTTACATGTCTCCTCGTAGCATATTATTACTCTCTGTTATCAACAGTTGGCTTGAAATAGCTCATCTGAGTGCTGCTCTCCCCAGTACAAATTCGCCTGCAAAATTAGCATGTTGAGTTCATTGCCTTTCTGCTCTCAGCAAAAGATTGGCTGAAAAACACAGCTTTCAGAGACTGCAAGTGAAAAAAAAGGTACAGCAAATCCCCATTTTGGTCAAAAGTTCAAAATTCTGATTATATACATGTAACAGACTATGGCTCTTGGGAAATGAGGAAATGGGAGACAGGCTTGACAACTCAAGGTGCATTTTATTTTTCCTATAACTTCACTTTTCAGTCACTTCACTGTGTTCTATACACACGCGCACGCACACACACACTGCATTGGTTGGCATAGCTCTCTTTCTCTGGTTACTGGCTTTTTCTGAAAGAACACAAAAGACACACATAAATAGATTGCCAGTAATCAAACACAGGTGAAACTCATGACGTGTTACCTGCTGGTCCTACCTGACTCCTTGCAGCCCATAGCTAACGCCCCTGCTGCCACAATACACAACTTTTACAGTAAAACTTTTGTACAGTATTTTGAAATATTAATATATTGATTATCTTTGGGGGTGGCACGGTGGTGTAGTGGTTAGCGCTGACGCCCCACAGCAAGAAGGTCCGGGTTCGAGCTCTGTGGCCGGCGAGGGCCTTTCTGTGCGGAGGTTGCATGTTCTCCCCGTGTCCGCGTGGGTTTCCTCCGGGTGCTCCGGTTTCCGCCACAGTCCAAAGACATGCAGGTTAGGTTAACTGGTGACTGTAAATTGACCGTAGGTGTGAATGTGAGTGTGAATGGTTGTCTGTGTCTATGTGTCAGCCCTGTGATGACCTGGCGATTTGTCCAGGGTGTACCCCGCCTTTCGCCCGTAGTCAGCTGGGATAGGCTCCAGCTTGCCTGCGACCCTGTAGAACAGGATAAAGCGGCTAGAGATAATGAGATGAGATATATTGCTTATAAAGTTCTGATTATTGTCCTCCAAACAGGGGATTCGGTATGGGTTTGAAAAAATAAGAAAGAAAGAAAGTATGTTTCTGGATGTTCAAGCCTGAAATAAACAGTAGATTAAGTGCCCTTTAATGCATTGTTACTGCTTCCTTTATCCAAGATCAGCAGGGGTTTCACCTTGAGTAAGCACAGATCCGGATTCCCTCTTAGCACTAACTGTACACATTTCCCCACAAAATGAGCCATACACATTTGGCAAAAGTGAGAGCCAGGATTATTTGAGTCTTCATCACCACTGAATAATTCAGCACACACTGTTGTACAAAGAACCATAAACTGTGTGCAGAGAGAGAATAGTGTAGCAGCAGAGTTAAAGAACAAATAGTGTCGGAGATGTTTTTTTTTTCATCAACCCTGGAACAGGATACAACATACAGGTATGTCTTAAATCATTTGCTTTTGAATGGAGCTTTGTTGTATTTTCCATAATGTGCAGAACTTAGGCTTCTCAAATAAGGTGCATGGTTTCCAGCAGGTTTTCAGATTCCTCACCTATATAACAATTACATTTTCATTCTACATTATTGCTAGTTGTAGAACACATTAGTGCTTTTGTATGTCAGTGTTTGAATATAGTTTTATTATAATATATACAGTGGATATATTAAAAAAATCAACACACCCCTGTTAAATTTGCAGTTTTTGTGATGGAAAAAAAGAAAAAAGGTAAATTGTCATTTTTTTCCACCTTTAATGTATTATAGCAACTGACAAAATTCAAATGAAAAACAAATAGAAATGTCAGCAGAAAAGAAAAGCTTACAACAAGTGGGCAATAAAGTGTACACACTCTTTTTAATAATGGGGAATGTGACTGTGCTCAAAATTAATCACATTCCTACTCAAGTTGAAAAGTAATTATCATACACCTATTATCAATTAACCCTTACATACTGTTCATATTCTGTATCTTCACAGTATGGTCCAGGTCAGTTTTGACCCAGCCCAAGGATCCCCTCATAACAGGTGTATATAAGAAATCTTAAACCACAGATCTATTTAGAATGTATAATTAGCCTATCTGACATTAATAAATGGGTGATTAATCCTTAAGTAATGTTTCAGAGAGCAGGGAGTGTTTTTTTTGTTTGTTTGGTTCTTTTTTTTTAGGTTTTACACAAAAAAAAGTAATTCAGTAGGGCGGCACGATGGTGTAGTGGTTAGCGCTGTCGCCTCATAGCAAGAAGGTCCTGGGTTCGAGCCCCGGGGCCGGCGAGGGCCTTTCTGTGTGGAGTTTGCATGTTCTCCCCGTGTCCGTGCGGGTTTCCTCCGGGTGCTCCGGTTTCCCCCAAAGACATGCAGGTTAGGTTAACTGGTGACTCTGAATTGACCGTAGGTGTGAATGGTTGTCTGTGTCTATGTGTCAGCCCTGTGATGACCTGGCGACTTGTCCAGGGTGTACCCCGCCTTTCGCCCGTAGTCAGCTGGGATGGGCTCCAGCTTGCCTGCGACCCTGTAGAAGGATAAAGCGGCTAGAGATAATGAGATGAGATGAAGTAATTCAGTAGTTTCTGGAGAAAAAAAATTGCACAATATTATATCCTATTTTACCTAAGACATGAAAACATAATAATCATAACGATTTAAATATATTTTATTGAAACTGAAAACTGGCAAACTGGCACATATAAAAATATTTTACATTTTTGCACATTTTGGGACACTTTATGAACATTTCAGGCTTAAAAAAATGACATTTGGGGTGTTTTTAATACTGTAAAATTTCAAACTGGGTCAAATTTGACCCAAACAGTATGTAAGGGTGAAGTGATTGATGAACTCCAAATAAAGATCAGCTCTCTCTCTCTATGATTTTCTTAACATCATCTTAGTTTCAACCAACTGCTAAAGGCATGCTCTGCAAAGAGCTTACAAAGTATGGACAGGATTTCTTTGTCAAAAGGTGTTGATCAGGAGCGGGGTACAAAAGAATTTCCGAGATTTGTGTAAGATTCACAAAAATTGAACTGTACTTTAAAAACTGTTCTGTGTTTGTCTTCTTCAATGGTGTGGTAGTCAGGGAGAAAATTACAATGCAACAAGGAAAGACTCATACACAGAACAAAAAAAAAGAAAGAAATTCAGACTCTGGATCTTAAATATTTCAAGGTTGTACAGACAGTGGAAAAAATGTGCCAAAATGCATAGAGTACAAAAGTGCAAACATTTCAGTCCATGTTGGACTTTCCTCAGTGCAAAAAAGAGCAATGCTTGATGGGCCACCCTATGTGTGGGTTTCTCTATAGGTGCACATAATCAGTGAGCTGTGGGCTTGACTGAGCCTCCATTAAGCCAATTGCCATCAGATCAGATCATTACGAATACATTAGCATAAGATAATTCCATAGCACTAACACATTATCAAAAAAACATATTGCTATACACACATTGCTGTAAACTTTTACACTGGCAATGGAACACACCTCAATACAAAGACAATAAAACTGAATCACAGAAAACAGGTCATATCTAATTCTTCATTTAAGCCACTAGGTGTCACATTTTAAGACAAAAAATGTATCTGCATTCACACTTAAGTAAAATTTGTTCTGTTTCCAGGTCGACAATTACGAATCATCATGTCATTGCCACAGAATACCAAATCTGAAATAGAATGATTGCCAACTGCAAAGTGTCTTGCAACAGTTGATTTAGGATCAGCTCAGCAAATAGCACTTTTACGTTTGTTAATTCTAAATCTAAGTATCCTAGTTTTTCCCATATATTGGGTGCCACATTTGATACAAGCTAGAAGGTAGACAACATTTATTAGAGTTCCATGTTTACATTTTATCCATCCATTATCTGTAGCCGCTTATCCTGGTCTACAGGGTCGCAGGCAAGCTGGAGCCTATCCCAGCTGACTATGGGCGAGAGGCAGGGTACACTCTGGACAAGTTGCCAGGTCATCGCAGGTCTGACACAAACAACCATTCACACTCACATCTACAGTCAATTTAGAGCCACCAATTAGCCTAATCTGCATGTCTTTGGACTGTGGGGGAAACCGGAGCGCCCGTGAGGAAACCCACACAGACATGGGGAGAACATGCAAACTCCACACAGAAAGGCCCTTGCCGGCCACTGGGCTTGAACCCAGGACCTTCTTGCTGTGAGGCAACAGTGGTAACCACTACACCACCGTGCCACCCTGTTTACAATATATATATATATATATATATATATATATATATATATATTTTTTTTTTTCATTCCTGTGGAAAAGTCTTAGAACGCTATTGTGTTTTTAGGACAAACTTTGTTATAGACTTTTAATTTTATGACTTCTACATTATGGAGCCAGAACAAAAACACTTTAGAATTCCAAACATTAGTTTTCCAGGACAAAATTAAATGTTCCAGAAAAATGTTTGTAAGTCAGTAAAGAAAGCAGCATATTACATCGATCACTTTTCAGACAAAAACATAATGAAGGCTGCTGGGTTTTGCTGCAAAAATAAGAAGAAAGTGCTGCAGCCAAATTGTCCAGAAGAACTGTGGCTGATTCTGGAAGATGCTCAGTAAAACTTACAGCTCAGTTCCTTATAAAACTGCACTAACTGTACCCGAGACTTTTTTTTTTTAAGCAAAGGGTCATCATATCAAATATTGACTTTTTTCATGCATTACTGCTTACTGATCTTTTATGGTAATTTTTAAATGTAGAAACATTTAATTTTATTATTTTTAAAGGCATCTTTGCTCTACAGTGTCGGTAACAGGGCTGAAAGTCATAGTTCAGAGCAGCATCCAAACATGGCTGTGCCAAACTACATCTCCCAAACACCATCGCAACCCACCTCTCCTGATTATTAGAAGTGCACTTGTTCCTCATCATTCTGCCTAATCATCACTCTACTTAAGCCCTGCAAACACACACCTCAGTGCAAAGTACCATTCTGTGTCCCCGTGCCTGAGCATACCGAGACTTTTCATATTAGTGCCTGACTTGTAGTGTTTCTGACTTTTGTGTAAGTTTAACTCGACCTCGACTTCTCACCTGCTTTTTGATATTCCGCACATTGACTGACCCTTGCCTGACCCTGACTATGTATTCAGCCTTATGATTTGGATTTGGTTTACAGTTTGCAATGCACCCACTCTCCCCTGCGCCTGCATCTGTAAGTGCCTGCACCCTAATAGGTACTTCACCTCAATGGATGCAGCAGAAGAGGCAAAGTAAACTCCTTTCAATGCGCAGGGACATTTGTTGGGAGAACACCAACAGATGTTCAGTGAGTTAAACACCAGAATGTCTCAACTAACAGCTGTTTTTTTGCAGGCCCTGAAACATCCCTCATCTTCCACGAACACAGCCACAATGGTGCCCCGACCAGAGAAATATTCTGGGTAGATTTCTGAGTGCCAGGGCTTCCTTCTTCAGTGCTCTTTGTATTTCTCAACCCTCACCAGTGCTACTGAGGAATGGAAGGTGGCACAGTTCATCAACCTACTCCCCAGAAAGGCCATGAAATTGGCAAGCACTGTTTGGGAACGTGGCGGTGATCATACTTCCTCCTATGATCGCTTTGTTGAAATGTTTAAACATGAGTTTTTGATCGTCAGCCTGAGGGTGTTGAAGTTGGGGAGAAGTTGCTAACTATCCAGCAGGGAGAATGGAGAGTTGCAGAGTATGGTCTGGAATTCTGCACGCTAGCAACAGGAAGTGGATGGAACGAGCCAGCATTGAAAGCAGCATTCTGACAGGGATTAATCCCCAAAGTAGGGCTGGGCGATATGAGAAAAAATTATATCACGATATATTTTTTCAAAATTTTCAATAACGATATATATCATGATATAAATCAAATCACCATTTTTGTATTTTCTTTAATTTTCTGCTCAAAATATGAACATTACAAATTAGTAGTTCCTTCCTAATTAACAAAAATAGCTTAACAAGCCTTCAAGTTTCACAGAACCAAAACAAACTGGATGCACATTCTTTTGTTCTTTTTATTCAAATGAATAAACTGAAACTGAAAAATAAAAACTATATACCATTGTTAATCATTTGTGCAAATTCTAGCAGCTTTCAAATAAACAAAGACATACTGACGTGTAAACCTTGTGCTGCAAGGAGAAAAAAAGTGCAATCCTGTACGTCAGTGTGTTTAAGGTTTTGTGTACAATACACTTTGTTGTATGTCCGATTTTAAATATCCAGAATACCTCCACACAACCGAAGATCTCTGGCCCTTCTTTTCAACGATGTCCTCCAGGGCAGTGCTCTGACTTTCCTGTTCAGAACTCCGGTCAGTCGGCTTCTCGCTCATTTTTATAATCGCTTTGTTTCAAGCTTTGTTGGAGAAATGCCGCGCTCCTGCAAACTTCACCACAGCCATGCTGTGCGTTGCTGCTACACGTGTGTGCGTGTTTGTGTGTGCACGCAACCTAACGTGACGTGGCTCTCTTCCAACTGATTGGTTACGTGCGGTACTGTTTAGTTATGATTGGCTATTCGCGTGTCTGTCAAAACTTCGGATGAAGTAATTTTATTGAAGGCGTAGGCTTATCGTAGGCATATCGTACATGTCTAATTTCTAATCGTAGAGATTTTATATTGTGAATAACATCGTAATCGTAAAATCGCCCAGCCCTACCCCAAAGTACTCACTGAACTGGCATGTCATGACAAGGAACTCACACTCAACTCACTCATCGACCTGGCCATAAAATTCGATCATTTGCTCTAGAACTGACCCTCTATTCGGCACTCTGCAGCCATCTCTCAACCTCCACAGTCCCCGACACTGATAAAAATATCCCATGCCCACACTCAATGCTCTAAGGGGAGAGAAGATGTTATGAGGATTTGTGTTTTTATTGTGGGGAGCATGGTCACCTGCTTGCTACATGCTCGATCAGACTGCCCAAATCCAGATGTGAGGGTCCCTGTTGGGATGAATTCAGCTCCACCAGCCCGTGGAGTAAAGAACACACTCCCACTCAATCATTTAAGATTCATGTGCTGCTGAAAGTCCCAGAATCAACCCATGTTCCTTCTGTACTCATAGACTTGGGGGCGGAAAGCAATTTCATCAGTCTCGAGACCATCCAGTAACTCAACCTGCCCACAGAAGAGCTCCATCGACCCATGAGGCTTCAAGCCATCAATGGCGGTCCTATTGAGGAGGGGCTGGTCACCACTTGCACTCTACCACTGAACATTCAGGTCGGTGTCCTTCATGTCAAGAGCATCATCCTGTTTCTTACCCGCATGGCTTATGCCTTAGTTCTGGGATTTCTCTGGCTCCAAACCCATGATCCCCTAATATGTTGGCAGAACAGAGAAATCCTACAATGGTCCTCCTCCTGTTTTCAGCAGTGTCTGCAGCTCCCACACATTTCTGTGGCATCCACATCCGTAGAAAGTCCTGCATCTGGAGGCATTGAACATATCCCTGCCTGCCACCATGACCTTAGAGAGGTATTCAGTAAAGGTAAAGCCAGTGGCCTCCCTCCTCACAGACCCTATGACTGCGCAATTGATCTCCTCACTGGACATCGTCCATGACCAGGGCCCACAATTAATCTCCAGAGTTTGGGCTAAGTTCAGGGGTATCGGTCAGCCTAACATTGGGATACCACCCTCAATCTGACAGCCAAGTAGAATGCACCAACCAAGAGATCAGGTGTTTCCTCAGAGTGTACTGCATGGAAAATCCAAGGGATTGGGCGCAATACCTCCCCTGGGCTGAATATGCCCAGAAGTCCTTCAAGCACTCAGCTACACAGTTAACCCCATTCCAATGTATCCTTCATTACCAGCCACCCATTTCCCTGGGATGATTCGCCCTCTCAAATCCCAGGAGTAGACTCATGGTTCAAGAGAAGCGAACAAGTGTGGAAGTATGGAGGGGAGTGCATCAGTGACTAGAACAGGTAGCCCTCAAGTACAAACAATACTCCGACACAGAGAGGAAACACTCATCTACTTCCCCGGTGACCAAGTTTGGGTATCCACCAGGGATCTACAAGATCCCAGCACATGTCATAAGCACTATGGCAGATACATAGGTCCATTCAAGGTCCTCTGTAAAGTCAATGAAATCCCCTACAAGCTAGAACTCCCACCTCATTCCCATAGGTCTTCCGCATTTCATGTGTCCTGCCTTAATCCAGTGATTCAAGGACCCCTGGCAGATGATGCTCCCACCAGTGAACCTTCCTTTCCTCTAGAAATAGGAGACCCTGTATATCAAGTCCACCAGATCCTTTAACTCCCATCGCAGGCAGAGTCACTTGGAATATCTGGTGGACTAGGAGGGATATGGCCTGGAGGAATGCAGCTGGGTTAATGCCAAGGAAATACTAGATCCACTACTCACTCAGGAGCTTCACGCCACACATCCAGACAAGCCAGCACCCAGGGGAAGAGCGTGTCTCAGAAAGGAGTCTGCTCCCATAGTGAGCGCCTGGAGGGGGTGTCAGTAACAGCCCTGAAAATCATAGGTTGACGCATCATTCAAACATGGTCATGCCGGGCTACATCTTCCACATGTCATCACATCCTGCCTCTCCCAAATATTCGAAGTGCACATTCTGCCTAATCACCACTCTACTTAAGCCCTGCAAACACACACCTCAGTGCGAAGTATCGTTCTGTGTCCCCATGCCTGATCATACTGAGCCTTTTCATATTAGTGCCTGACTTCTAGTGTTTCTGACTTTTGTTTACGTTCAATCCAACCTCGACTTCTCACCTGCTCTTTGATATTCTGTCTGCACATTGACTGACCCTTGCCCAACCCTGACTACATATTCAGCCTCCCGGTTTGGATTTGGTTTATAGTTTGCGACGCACCCACTCTCCACTGTGCCTGCATCTGTAAGTGCCTGTACCTTGACATACAGCATTTCATTGCATGTGCCTAAGACTTTTGCACAGTATTGTGTGTGTACATTTTATATATTAGTACTATTTGTCACAAACCTAGTAAGTGTTGACGTTTATGTAATTCGAACATGCTGCACAACTTCGGAAAGGAAACAAACTTGTGGCATTGTCCTACAGTCCCTGGCAGATGGTGATTTTATGTGTACATTGTATCCTCGATATTCTTTGCTCCAGAAAAGGAAAAAGTGGAAGAGTTAAAAATCTCCTTGCCATCATCAATAGATAAAATTACATATCTCATGCCTAAGTGGTGAATGGGTAGTATTAAATACACAAGAGAATGCTTTTTGTTTTATGAGCTTACATTTAATAAAAGTTCATATCAGAGGCCTTTATAAATCCCTGAACCAAAACATCTTGTGGATATGTTCTCATCAAAAACCGATCAGAGTCTGTGAGTTTCTGTTTGGAAATTATCATTCCTTGTGCAGATGTGTCTAGACCTAAGAAACTGACTATTGCTGGGTTTCATGTGATGTCACATCCACCTCATTAGTTATTCAAAACTTTAGCTGGTGGTCTACCAAAGCTCAGTTGACAAAGCATTTATATGAGGAAGGTGCATTGCTCGCATGAAAAATGCCTTATGCTTGCGTTGTTTTAGGTTGCTCGAATCAATCAAACCGTGAAACTGAAAAATTTCTTCAGGGTTCCCAAGAACTAATAAAAAAAAGGGTGAACAAACACCAGATTTCACAAAAAGACGTCGAGAAAGGTGGCTTTTGAACCTCTCACTGAAATCAAAGGGAACCGAGTCAAAGCATGCTCGAGTTTGCAGTGATCACTTTGTGAAAGGTTTGTATAGCCGTCACAGCTATGTCGTTAGTGTTTTTCAAGGACTTTTCTTGCTATGTGTTGTTATTTTATAGTACTTTTTTTTTTGTCACGAAGCGCTAAAACGAAGCTGTTTCTTTGTTTACTTCTCACAAAGTCCATATGCATGAAGGTCACAACAAAATTCTTACCAGCCATACAGGTACAAACCGCCGTGATCACTCTTCTGTCTTGTTTAACTAAGATCCAGGTCTTTGAAGGGGTTTCTGATGATCTTTGTGAATGATTTACCTGAGAGATAAGAGCGAACACAAGTGAGAATCAAGTGAACTGTTATTTGTTTAGATTTAAACTTGCAGCACTTTGTTGTAAAGATGCGAACGAAAAGCTTAAAAAACATACTTACATGGGCAAAAACAATACAGGATTAATTCGGCAGCAACTTGATACCGAGGTCCTTTACCCAGTCACATACAAAAAGGTTGTACGCTTCTATACTCTTCCATGCTTTCATTTGTTTTGCAGTGTAGAAGGATGTCTGCAACACCAGATAGTTTGAGATGTTGGGGAACTCGATTGAAGGGTAGTTTTTGAGATTGTATGACAAATCTTTCTTTCACAGACTGTAGGGGTTTATTCCATTGCACATAGCAATCTTCTGAATATATCTAAAGTGAGCAGTGGCTTCTAGATTACAAGCATACTCTGATAAGCTATCACTAGCTGTTTGCACTACAGCAGCCATTTAGACCACCAGCTATTTCACTTCCGGTAAAACTGCTAAGAAAAGTAATGTAACTGAAACCCAGCAATAGGGCAAACCTTTTTGAGTGTGATAAAATGATAGCCTGAATAGTGAAAAAGACTAGGGGAAAAAATGGGGCACCACAGTGACATTGCCAAGAACAGAATGTCCCTCCAAAATTGAAGAAAAGACAAGAAGAAAACATAAAAGCGATACTGCAAAGAGACCATCACCATTAAAGAAGCTGCAGAAATATCTGGCAAATACTGCTCAATCCCTGCATGTGACAATACTCACTTGCATTCTTCACATGTCTGGACTGTTAGGGTGGCAATATTATTATCTCATCTCATCTCATTATCTCTAGCCGCTTTATCCTTCTACAGGGTCGCAGGCAAGCTGGAGCCTATCCCAGCTGACTATGGGCGAAAGGCGGGGTACACCCTGGACAAGTCGCCAGGTCATCACAGGGCTAACACATAGACACAGACAACCATTCACACTCACACCTACGGTCAATTTTAGAGTCACCAGTTAACCTAACCTGCATGTCTTTGGACTGTGGGGGAAACCGGAGCACCCGGAGGAAACCCATGCGGACACGGGGAGAACATGCAAACTCCACACAGAAAGGCCCTCGCCGGCCCCGGGGCTCGAACCCAGGACCTTCTTGCTGTGAGGCGACAGCGCTATCCACTACACCACCGTGTCGCCCGCAATATTATTATTATTATTTCATGAAGCAAGATAATGATCCAAGGCACAATTTTAAGAAGCATTTTAATGTTTTGGAATGGTCAAGTCACAGCCCACATCTAAATCCTATCAAACCGATGTGAAATGACTTGAAGAATGATGTGTACAGGATATTCCCTCACAAGCTTATAAAACTGGAGCATTTTTGCAAAGAAGGGTTGAATAAAATTACCAAATCAGTATAACTTAAGTTGGTAGGCTCTTGCCCAACACAGCTGAGTACTGTAGCATGGGCAAAATAACAAAGTATTAGTCAAGGGGTGTGCACACTTAGGCTACGTTTACACTAGACCGTATCTGTCTCGTTTTCTTCGCGGATGCACTGTCTGTTTACATTAAACCGCCTGGAAACGCCTGGAAACTGGAATCCGCCAGCGTCCACGTATTCAATCCAGATCGTGTCAGCTCCGGTGCTGTGTAAACATTCAAAATACGCGGATACGCTGTGCTGAGCTCTAGCTGGCGTCTCATTGGACAACGTCACTGTGACATCCACCTTCCTGATTCGCTGGCGTTGGTCATGTGACGCGACTGCTGAAAAACGGCGCGGACTTCCGCCTTGTATCACCTTTCATTAAAGAGTATAAAAGTATGAAAATACTGCAAATACTGATGCAAATACTGCCCATTGTGTAGTTATGATTGTCTTTAGGCTTGCCATCCTTCCACTTGCAAGTAGTAAGTGATATGCGCTGGGATCACACACACACAGCGGCTCAGTCCCGAATCGTGGCTTGTGCACTTCACTCGCGCGCTGTGTGAGCTGCGCAGGGCCGGAGTGCGCACCCTCCAGAGGGCACTCGCTGTTCAGGGCGGAGTGATTTGGAGCGCAGGATGCCTGCGGAGCCGAGCGTATCCGCGTATTGGCGTTGCTGTGTACACGGCTAACGGTTTTAGTGTAAACGCGAATCGTTTTAAGAACGTTAATCTGATGATCCGCTGATTCGACGTAATGTAAACGTAGCCTTATGCAACTAGGTTATTGTAAGTTTTTTTTTTCTTCCCTAAAAATTTATATTTGTTTTCCTCTTGAATTTTGTAGGATATATATTACATTAAAGGTTTAAAAAGATTTAATATTATTTATTTTGGATTTTTGTTAACAGTGGTGTGTATACTTTTATTGTTCATCGTAATTAACTTTGATTGTTTTCTACACTAAAATCTGAAACATGAGACAGATGGAGACTGATGGTTGAATTTTTACTGTATTTCTCTGTATTTACTTAAGTCCAATTTACTCTGTTGACAAACCCTGACACAAGTCTTGATAATCCAAGACCTGAAAATAGTAACACATGAGTTAGCTGCTTTAGTGGTGGCACAACGAAGAGAGAATCCCAAGAGAGCTCCTAAGGTGGGCTTGCATTCAAAGCCGAATGCTCACATCACCTGCAGAGCATACAGGTTGCAGGGCTCTAAATTAACTTTTTTTCTTTGTGTCCCCCAGTGGTCCCGAATTCTGTGTTGTATTGTCCCGAATGGAAGCAATAGTGTCCCCATTTTTTTCCTCTCTGAAATAACCAGTGGTTAATATTATCATATGAAGTTACTATTATATTTGTAACTATACGATTTTGAACCCTTTATATCATTTTTACAATAAGTCACAAAACACAAGTGACACATGTCCAATACATCATCTACTTCAAAATTACAGTTATTGCATTTTCAGTTTATTAAACTTTGGCGATCTCACTGTATGAATAGATACCGGTGTATTTAAAAGGGGCCAACTAGCTCATTCAGAAAATGTTTCAACTCCCTACATCTGCAGTACACTTTAGCTGAAAATAACACCCCTTTTATGTTTGTTTCATCTACTTATACCTTGAATATCTGTTGGCATATATAAGGCCAACATCATTTTCACCATTACCGTTATCCATTTTTATGTAATATACCTGTTGCCCCATTCAGAGATGTTTTGAAAGCCATCAGCCATACCATCAATGGATGAAATGCACACCCATGTTGCAAGCAGTACAATAGAAGGTTTGACCCAAAAAACGAAATATTTTAATCCAGTCTACAGTGTAAAATAAAGGAAAAACGCCATCCAATCATATCGAGGTACCACCTCAAAATGATTGGATACTGACACGTCAATCAGACTGAAGCCCGCGACTAGCCCGGCCCTTCTGTGTGTGTGTGAGAGCGAGCAGAGTGTCACACAGAGCGCAGGATTCTCTCAGTGCGCTCCTTCCAAACAACGGGGATTTACACGAAAACGGAAGGAGATATTCACAAAATTCTTTCACAGTGAGCGCCACAAGGCTCTCCTGAACACACGGGTGTAATTTTTTTTGTCTGTAGTGTAAAAAATGAGGTCACTAGAGCGAGTTAAAAACGAGTGACTTTTCTGCCACGTTTATAATGGGAGTCTATGAGGCTGCGCGGCTGTGCTCTCGTTACTTTCAGGCTTCTCATTCAAAAACAGTAAATCCTATCGCTCAGGTAGACACATTGTGTGAATCAGGACAAGTGTGGCTACTACTTTTGAGAAAATTGTGTGTGTGGAGTGAAAATTGGGGCTGAAAACACAGTTTAAATGAGAAAGTTTGAGCTATTTTTCCAAGCTCTCTACACTCTAACTTAACGAGCTCCACTAGTGTGTAACGCAATAGACACCCATTATAAAGCCGGACTTTCTCAGGCTTTATAAGGGGGAGGAGGGGTGGAGACGCGGGGGGTGGGAGTGTTTCTTTTCAAAATATGGCTTGCGGGAACCGTTATTCCAAAATCTTGTACTGCACCTTTAATGTAGAACTTTTTTTCTAGATCTATTTTTTTTTCCATTGTCCCGGGATTGTCCCAGATATGATAATTTTGTGTCCCGATGACATTTTTTATGGTCCCCGGGACATCGGGACACCGTTAGTTTCGAGCGCTGACAGGTTGGACAGGTTACATCTGAACTTACAGCCAAAACCATGCTTTTAAGAACTTTAATTTATGTGGCTAATGCAGCACTCTCCATGCTTTAATTTAGCATTCTGTAAATAGAGGCTTCACCTTTTTAGCTATCTCGGCCACTACGGAATTTCTTCTTCTGGTTTTATGGCGGTTGGCAAACCAGCGTATTTGGTGCATTACCGCCACCATCTGGACTGGAGTGTGGAACAAGAATAGCTAACCACCCTCTACCCTAAAAAAAAAAAAGTGGAAAATAGATGCCAGGGGAGACTGGCAAAAACACGGGGAACCTAAATTCTGTGTATTAACCCTGTGGTTCTCAAGAAATTGCATACATAGTTGAAGCATACATGCCCTGTACTTAACTGTAAGATGTTGTGTAGAGTAAACTCAACATGTTCTTCTTGTAGCTGATCCTTAAGTCTTTGTCTGTCTATGTGATATTTTGGACACACCATGAATACATGTTCTATGGTCTCCTGGCTGTCACTACACTCACAGGTTCCGTCAACATGTTTCTTTATCTTGAACAACGTGCTGTTAAGTGTTGTGTGGCCAAATCGCATTCTTGAAAATACATCCTCCTCTTTTTTCCCCTCTGTTTGTGCTTCTACCTTTTCCAACTTCATTCTGTATCATATGGTATTGCCGTCCTGTGTTCCCATTGTTCCACAGACTCTGCCATCTAGCACTGGTCTTAGCTTTGACCATACTTTTGACTTTGGCCTTGCTGTGGGGAATTTCCAGATCTATGCCTTCTTTCTTTGTGGCCTGCTTGGCATACTTGTCAGCGAGCTCGTTTCCCTTGACACCTATATGAGCTTGCACCCATATGAATATTACTTCAATTCCAGCTTTAATTAAGTTGTTCCCCATCTGTGTTACCTCATATATAATGTCTTGCCTTGATTCAGCGGAATTTTCCTGTACTCAGGATTCCTTTAAAAGTACAAATTATTATTATTATTATTATTTGTACTAGGGCGGCACGGTGGTGTAGTGGTTAGCGCTGTCGCCTTACAACAAGAAGGTCCGGGTTCGAGCCCCGTGGCCGACGAGGGCCTTTCTGTACGGAGTTTGCATGTTCTCCCCGTGTCTGCGTGGGTTTGCTCCGGTTTCCCCCACAGTCCAAAGACATGCAGGTTAGGTTAACCGATGACTCTAAATTGACCGTAGGTGTGAATGGTTGTCTGTGTCTATGTGTCAGCCCTGTGATGACCTGGTGACTTGTCCAGGGTGTACCCCGCCTTTCGCCCGTAGTCAACTGGGATAGGCTCCAGCTTGCCTGCGACCCTGTAGAACAGGATAAAGTGGCTAGAGATAATGAGATGAGATTATTCGTACTACTAGTAGTAGTGTAAATTTGTTATAATTCCTCTACATGGGTAATCCAGTTACTGTACCAATTACTTGTCAGAATGGTGTTCGCAGTGGGTCACAGTACCAAGTGACCCCTGATTGCAGACAAGAGCAAGAGAATATTATAAGTGTTCTTATTGCTTTGATCTGTGGTTGGTAGAAGAGAGCAACTGGACTTGCTTGAAAAGTCTTGAAGACGTTTCGCCTCTCGTCCAAAAGGCATCATCAGTTCTGTCTGTCTCTGTTCAGTGATGGTCGTTCCAGGCTGACAAAATTGAACGATCCTCTCTGGCTAAGATGTCTGCCAGTTTTCTGGAAGTCCTCTCATACTCCCGCACTAGTCGAAGGGAACTCATCCCAAAGTGTGTAGAAACATGTTTCTACACACTTTGGGATGAGTTCCCTTCGACTAGTGCGGGAGTATGAGAGGACTTCCAGAAAACTGGCAGACATCTTAGCCAGAGAGGATCGTTCAATTTTGTCAGCCTGGAACGACCATCACTGAACAGAGACAGACAGAACTGATGATGCCTTTCGGACGAGAGGCGAAACGTCTTCAAGACTTTTCAAGCAAGTCCAGTTGCTCTCTTCTACCAACCACAGATTACTATGTACCTGGACGACTGAGTATCTTCACAGATATGTTCTTATTGCTTTGTTGTCAGCTTGGTGTATTATGTAAAATAACCAAGAACAATGATGGGCTATACAATAAGGATATTATGGAGAAATGATTACTTTTCTGTTAGGGTTTTGCTGGGATTTGAACTTGGCTCGCTGGTGTGATAATCCAGCAAACCTCCACTAGGCCACCAGGGGGATGACTCAAATGCAGAGGCGTGAGGTGGAAGTAGAAAAAGTATCAAAAGGTTTATTTACAATATTTACACGCAAAAAATCCAAAAAGTATAATCCAAAACGCTCAGAAGATATAAGGGAAAAAATAAAAAAATCCAAAAGTTCAAAGTAAATACAAAAGCCAATAACCAGAAAAGAAGAGGTAAAATCCAAACGCTCAGAAGATCCAAAAAGTCAAAAGCAAAATCCACAAAGTCCAAAAGAAAGCAAAAATACAAAGAACACAAGGACATAGGCGAGGAAATAGGAACAGAGGTAACTGGAGCTAAACATAACAGCACAAAGACTCCGTGACAAGAGGACTGAACTCAGGGGTATAAATACACAAACTAAAATAGGACACAGGTGACACTAATGAGGACTAGGCGGGGCACATGACACATGGAAAACAACAAACATAAAACACAGAAACAGTGGCGGCCTCTAGAGGCCAAAACAAACATGACAAGAAAAGGAAATAACAGCGGCCTCTAGAGGCCAAAACAGTCCCAGTCCTAACACTTTTCTATGAGCAAAATCTCTTAAGCCTTTTAAGGCTCTACTCAAACAGACTTTAGTCTGAATTTAAATGATAACTGCAAAATAATAAAATTGAATGAACATCTATAAGGGTTTGTGGAATGCTGTAAATGACAAAATGCAAATCAGAAAGCAAAAGTTATTGCACAGCAAAGATTGCGCATTCGATAAACACTGCATCACGTACTATGCCGCTGTCACCAATGGGTCCAATTTCTTTTGTTTTCACACACCATTGCTCCAGGCTGACAGAACTCGAGTGCTCTCTGCTCCCTCACACATGCAGCAGCAGCAACTGTGTCTCGCCAATTAGAGGGAGAGGAGCAGAAAATACTCCTGTGGGTTGATCACCAATCTAGCTAACAGCATTTATGTTCAGTCTTACTGCCTGTTCCACATGAAGAGTTCTACATCTAGATGTACTAGGAAATAAATATCCAAGAAGCTTTTTGCAGCACCAGGTAACACTTGTGTCATATTGCTGTTATGGCATATCACACTTGCTCAATTAAGTTAAATGGTCCTTAAAGCTACAGGATATGTTTTAGAATTTGTCTGGTAGAAAAATGCTATTGCAAGCTGCACAATGTGTGTTGTGTTGCACTCATCCTCTACTGCACACACTAATCTCAAGGCTGTGTCCCAAACTGCACAATGCACACAAAGTAGAATGAATAAATACTGGCACCAATGGTGTCATAACATACTGTTAAGTATAGTAATGTATGCTTTTTGGGAGGCAGTCTCAGTTCATGACTTGCAATTGCTCAGTATTAAAGAAGTTTAATGAGAATAAAACAGCTTTACTGTGCACATTAATGTGACTATCAAAGATACTGAGTACCAACTAGTGTTTGTCTTTTAGCTACCATCTGTCAGTTAGCTCTTATTGTGACTGTTTGTTCAAGCAGCAGTGATTCTGCAGTGTAACTGTGCTCATTCTGAGATATCATAAATAGCATGTTTCCTACAGAAAGGAATAGTCATCTAATGTTAGCTAGCTTGCTAAAATACAAGCTATGGTTGAAGGAATACCCAGGTGTAAAGATGTAATTGTGGGAGCTTTCTACAAGGCTCTGTCCATTTCTTGGGCTGTTGTTAGATGTAGCTAAGGCAAAAAAAAAAAAAAGTTTGGCATGAACTTGACAGTATTAGAATACTAGCTTAAACTCTCACCTGTCGAATAAAAAAACAGATCAGGCAAGTACAGGGCTCAAAACACAGTCTCACTTAATATAACCAATTTGAAATGTACAGACTCTCACTAGGGGCAGCATGGTAGTGTAGTGGTTAGCGCTGTTGCCTCACAGCAAGAAGGTCCTGGGTTTGAGCCCCGGGGCCGGCGAGGGCCTTTCTGTGAGGATTTTGCATGTTCTCCCTGTGGGTTTGCTCTGGTTTCCCCCACAGTCCAAAGACATGCAGGTTAGGTTAACTGGTGGCTCTAAATTGACCGTGAGTGTGACTGGTTGTCTGTGTCTATGTGTCAGCCCTGTGATGACCTGGCGACTTGTCCAGGGTGTACCCCGCCTTTCGCCCGTAGTCAACTGGGATAGGCTCCAGCTTGCCTGTGACCCTGTAGAACAGGATAAAGCGGCTAGAGGAGATGAGAATCTCACTAGCACCTCACTCATTCCTGGTTAATTTAGTTACACCTTTCTCTGTCTGTCTTTTTCTCCTGATTGCCTGCATCCCCTGCCAATCACAGCATAATCAATTTCTTTCATGCCTGATTTTCGTGTGTGATGATGTTTGATATGCAACCAATTCTGACTCAACACCCCCGACACAGTACTCAAGAACATCATATTATAAGGGATTTTTTTCTTCCCTGACTCATTTTTTTTTAAAACAAAAACTCCTACACACTAGATTTAAAGCACAAATGATTCTATTTAATTATTTTCATGTGGTTGTCTGTTGCAACTATTAATAGGGATTAAACAGACAATCAGAATTAAACTTTTTGACACTGTAACCCAGCCACCGTCTACTTGGTGATGGTGAAATGAGGTAACACTACCATGAGGTAGGCCTAACCATGATTCATCCATAAACTTTTTTTTTTCAGACCCTACCACCTACACAGTCTCAAGTGGAGTTTGCCTCTGAAATCCGCTGCAGTTAATCCCCCTCCCTCTGTAGAGCTTCCTTAACATCAATGTGTCACTATTCACCCACTCACCCATATAAATCTCAATTAAATTACATTGAGAAAGCATACAACTTCATGATCCCTTGATATAATAGTCATACAAATATTTGTATATGAGTGTATTTTTAGGGAATTTATTTTGTACAATTCTATTTTTAATACGTTTTGTAAAGCCAGACAAGGCCTGAAATTGTTTGGAATGTAAGATTTACACAAATGGCAGCTCTTGACCTCCCACCAAAAAAAAAAAAAAAAAATCACTACTAAAAATAACAAATGTCAAAACAATGCTACAGTGTAGTCAAGAGAAAAGGCATTTTAGATGATTTGTGGTAACAAGACAACCAGGCAGTGCACTGAAAATGTGCTGCCTCCTGCTGTATAAGATGCACACCATATATCTTGGGAATATACAAGTCTGAAATATAATTTAAAAAGAAAATGGCAATTAGTGTCAAGTAGTTTAATAAGATGCTGTCTTTTAATAATCTGTTTAAAGCATAAATCTGATGGAGGATCCTTCTGCACAGTGATGTCGGATCATCAAAGCAGGCTGAAATTCAGATAATCATTTTCATTATTCATATTCATTACCTTAAAGCAGGGGCATCAGGGTGACTGTACTGCAGAATTTATTATACCTTATTTAAAACACCTGAGTCAACACGTCAGTTAATTCTCTCTCTCTCTTTGAATAGGGAAGACACAAATCTCTAAAATACTACAGTCTTGTGGCTGACACTCTTTACTGTCTTAAAGAGTGACACTAGCCCACTGCATGGTTGCTCCGGGGTTAGTATTAAAATCCACAGCTTGATGAATAGCATATGAGGAGAAGCAGTCATGACATGGCATGGAGTTAATTGGTGCTTTCAGCTTTGTATGCAGCTGAGCCAGTTTGTGATTCAGGCTATGTTTTAGTTCAATGAGTGGCCTATGGCCTGAACGGGTGACTGCTGAGGCCAAATGTTATATTTCAGGTGAGCTGTGATTTATTCTCCTCTCCGCAGCAGTTTAACTCAGGGGGCTACATTAAACCCAGCAATAAATCACTGTGCCCCTTCAGGAAAGTATGTTTGTTTGGGGTTTTTTTTCCTGTCCTCTTGACTCTCAACCTTAATTTATGATAGGTGGTTTAACTGATATGGTGTTTACTGTTTTCCATTTAAATTGTGAAGGAAATATCTACTGTGTGTATTACAAAGACATATTTAATATGTAAATATTTTGAATTTGCAGCACTGAAGTGGAAAGAAGAGAACTCTCAAACATGTTTTCTCAATGATGCACTCTTCACTTGGCATACAATTCCTGAAATGGAGGATGTAAATGAGGTCAGTGAGTTCTACTTTCATTGGAATTACATTGGACTGAGGTTGTGGTTCAGATATTTGGAAAAAAAAACACTGGTGTTGTTTTTAAGTATATGCAATTTATGCCTTTTTTTTCTATTTCAACCTATAACTGTTGGCTTAATAAATGAAGGTGAGCACAGGGCTGAATTAAGCTTATGGGTAATGATTCTCAGTATATTCCTGGTGGGAATAGAGTTATACTGATTAAAAGCAAGTCGAGCTTTTTTCCCCCCAGTAAACACATATGGGACATAATCCAGTTTTAAATTTAGATTATGACCCCTTTTCCTTGCATTACCTTTGACAATTTCACTTATTTAATTATTTTATTTACTTACTGTATCATAACTTCTTGCAGCAATCCTCATGTTATGTTATGTGGCTGATGTAAACCCATTAGAGTTGAGTGGGCTATAAATTTAAGGCCCTGTCCACACGGCAACGGATTCAGGTGAATCCGATAAAATTGTTTATCGTTTCGGCCTGGCGTCCACACGGCACCGGCGTTTTGGGTGCTCCAAAACGAAATCTTTTGAGAACGGATTCCAGAGTGGAAAGATCTGGCAAGGGCGCCGTTGCGAAGTCGTCTGGATGAGTAGAACGGATTTGTTTACGATGACGTCACAATCACATGCTTCACGCCGGGTAGAAGTGTAATGAACACAATGTGAGTTGTCAACAAATCCTATAACTTGGTTCATGAAACACTCTTACAAAATATTTTCACTGTGAATATTTATTGTGTAATGGTGCAAAGTGAGAGAGAGAGAATAGCCCTTACGGCAGAGTCAATCCCGCCAGCAAAAATAGGGAAAAAAAGGAGTGATCTCACCTCTTCAGATGTTGGTTTAAGTCCTACAATACATTCCTCAAAAAGGACGTAGAAGAACAAATTAATCCATCAACGTGTAGCATTCAATTTATTCCGGACCATTAAAGACGCCGCCTTCCGCGTAGAATCATACGTCATCCTCGCCGCCATATTGGATGGGTCAAAGTGGAGAATAAAGATGCCTCATTCATGTGCTGCGTTTAACTGTACCAACAGGTTTGCCGTCCAAACGAGATCACATGGGATTACCTTTCACAGGTGAGACTGGAAAAATACTTTTCATTGTATTTGGTCATTATAATGTAATTTTACGAACAGATTTTTCTGACTTTGTGGCTAATATGAAGTCTTGCGCATAATAGTTTATGTGCATGCGTCCTTACTTCTTCTATTGTTCTGGTGTCTCCGAAGGGACCGTCTTACAGCGCCCCTAGAGGTGTGGCATGTGCATTGCATCGTTTTCAGCAAGCGTTGCGTCGCCACATGTACCTGATATTTTACTGATCCGTTGCCCATGTGGACGCGATATTTTTTTTAATAACATCTCGTTGCCGTTGTCGTGTGGATGTAGCCTAAGTCCATAGAAAAATGGGTCTACAATATGTACATATGTATAAACAACCATTCAAGCAGCACTTCAATTATGTTACCTGTCTTGTCGCTCTATGCAACAGAAAACAACAGAACAAAGAATCCTGTAGACAGAATGATGGTATCCCAGCTGAATGGTAAACATGATCATTCCATTAGGCACACATTTTATTGTGTAATTGCAGAATGTCAAATTAGTTTTTGAGGCGAAGTGAATCCATTGGGAAAGCCCGCCCTTGTCATTACTGGCCTCTCTGGAAACTCTGTTGTATCTCCTCACATTTAATGATGGGCCTGATGGCATTTCATGCTGTGGCAAGGATGTTTTTTCAAATAGCACCATTAAGTATGTAATCAATTCAGTGTGTCGTTGAGGATCTCTGATAAGCACAAAAGACGTGTGTTCTGCAGTTTGATTTAAAAACCTAACCATCCTGATCAGCTGTTACTGATAATGACATTTCTTAATCTGCTCTGCAGCAAGGATGAAAATGGAAGAATTGCCAATTTATAGTTTTATTCACATTTGTATTAAAATACACTTTTTGCATGTGTTTAGAATTCAGGCAATATTAAACGAAAGGAAACACACTCACACTCTCTCTCTCTCACACACACACACACACACACACACACACACACACACACACACACACACACACAGAATAATGTGCAAAAGTCTTAGGCACGTAAAGAAATGCTGTAGACCAAAAATGGCATAAAAATAATGAAATTAAATGTTTCAACATTTAAAAAATATAAACAGCAATAAGCCATAATAAATGAAACAAAGTCAATATTTGGTGTGAGACGACCCTTTGCTTTAAAAAAATAGTCTCCGGTACAGTTAGTGCAGTTTTATAAGGAAATGAGCTGTAGGTTTTACTGAGCATCTTGCAGAACCAGCCACAGTTCTTCTGGACCTTTTGACTGCCACACTTGCTTCTTAATTTTGCAGCAAAACCCAGTAGCCTTCATTATGTTTTCTTTTTTTAATCTGAAAAGTGGTCTCTTCTGTAACATGCTGCCCAGATAAAAACTTTTTTTTTCTGTAACATTTAATTTTGTGCTGGAAAACAAATGTTTGGAACTCAATGTTTTTTACTGACTCAATAATGCAGAAGTCATAAAATGGAAATCTATAACAAAGTTTGTATGGGGGAAAAAAATAGGGTGCCTAAGACTTTTGCACAATACTGTGTATATATATATATATATATATATATATATATATATATATATATATATATATATATATATAAAAAATTGGGCAGTGATTTCACATTATTAGAAGAAAAATAATCTAAACACACACTTGTTATTGTAGAGGAGAGTCAGTGTTATTAACAATTTGCTAACTGCAGAGGCCATTGATCATGGGATTTGCTAAGCAAAATTCTGAGGATTTTTTTTAACTTCCATCCATCCATTATCTGTAGCCACTTATCCTGTTCTACAGGGTCGCAGGCAAGCTGGAGCCTATCCCAGCTGACTATGGGTGAGAGGCGGGGTACATCCTGGACAAGTCGCCAGGTCATCGCAGGGCTGACACATGCCCCTTTTCCACCAAAGCAGTTCCAGGGCTGGTTCGGGGCCAGTGCTTAGTTTGGAACCGGGTTTTCTGTTTCCACTGACAAAGAACTGGCTCTGGGGCCAGAAAAACCGGTTCCAGGCTAGCACCAACTCTCTGCTGGGCCAGAGGAAAGAACTGCTTACGTCAGCGGGGGGGCAGAGTTGTTAAGACCAACAACAATAACAAGACTGCGAAAGATCGCCATTTTTAAGCGACGAGAAGCAGCAGCTGTACAAACGCAAAGTCATCCATTATTATTATTATTATTATTATTATTATTATTATTGTTGTTGTTGCTGCTTCTTCCGTGTTGTTTTTGCTTCGATATTCTTGCCAAGGTTTATGCAAACGTAGCGACGTAACTGACGTATACAGCGACGTAATGACGTGGCTTCCCTTAGCACCGCGAGCTACGGAAAAGCAAACTGGTTCTCAGCTGGCTCGCAAGTTGAACGAGTTGTGAACCAGCACTGGCCCCGAACCAGCCCTGGAACTGAGGTGGGGTTTACATTAGACCGTATCAGCGGATCATCAGATTAACGTTTTTAAAACGATTAGCGTGCACACAGCAACACCAATACACGATTCGCGTGCACACAGCAACACCAATACACGGATACGCTCGGCTCCGCAGGCATCCTGCGCTCCAAATCACTCCGCCCTGAACAGCGAGTGCCCTCTGGAGGGTGCGCACTCCGGCCCTGCGCAGCTCACAGAGCGCGCGAGTGAAGTGCACGAGCAGTGATTCGGGACTGAGCCGCTGTGTGTGTGATCCCAGCGCATGTCACTTACCACTTGCAAGTGGAAGGATGGCAAGCCTAAAGACAATCATAACTACACAATGGGCAGTATTTGCATCAGTATTTGCAGTATTTTCATACTTTTATACTCTTTAATGAAAGGTGATACAAGGCGGAAGTCCGCGCCGTTTTTCAGCAGTTGCGTCACATGACCAACGCCAGCGAATCAGGAAGGTGGATGTCACAGTGACGTTGTCCAATGACGACGCCAGCTAGAGCTCAGCACAGCGTATCCGCGTATCCGCATATTCTCAATGTTTACACAGCACCGGACCAGACACGATCTGGATTGAATACGTGGACCCTGGCGGATTCCCGTTTCCTGGCGTTTCCAGGCATTTTAATGTAAACGGACAGTGCATCCGCGAAGAAAACGAGACAGATACGGTCTAATGTAAACTTGGCCTGATTTGGTGGAAAACGGGTAACAGAGACAAACAACCATTCACACTCACATTCACACCTACGGTCAATTTACAGCCACCAATTAGCCTAACCTGCATATCTTTGAACTGTGGGGGAAACCGGAGCACCTGGAGGAAACCCACACGGACACAGGGAGAACATGCAAACTCCACACAGAAAGGCCCTCGCCGGCCACTGGGCTTGAACCCAGGACCTTCTTGCTGTGAAGCGACCGTGCTAACCACCGTGCACCCCTTTTTTTTTAACTCAATCTCGCTAAATGACACAATTAAATAGACTAAAAAAAATGCTTGAAGAATAGTGTCAATACTGTCAAACACCTCATTACAATCATTTGTCCCGAATGGACTGAACTTGGCCAACATTTTTGGGTAATAATGCAACAAAGATTACTGGTAAGCTTTGGGGATGACATGTTGGGCATCATTAACAGGAAATACAGTAATGCTTTAGCAAATAAGCAAACTATAATGATGTCCTCAGACATGTTTCTAGCTATTTCAACATGGAAGGAATGAGATCCGAATTCAGTCTATTATAGAAATATTTCTCAGTCAGGGAACATGTGAGTGACAGGAACACATGTGAGTGACTCTGATGTCATGCCCTAATTTAAAACTATCTACCACATTTCCTGTCATGCTATTATATGTTTGCTTAAAAAACATTTTATATATATATATATATATATATATATATATATATATATATATATATATATATATATATATATATATCACATTTCTGTCTTATTATTAGTTGCATGTTGTTTTCCATTGGTCTGCCATGCAAGTACACTCATATGCCTCCTTGAAAAAGTATGTGTCAAATTTAAAAATCTCATTTTGAGATGACTGTTGTTTTCTAGACCTCTGTAGGGAAAGTGACCTGAGTTGAAATGGTACTGTATTGTGATCTGGGATTTACTGCATATCTAAAGGTTCGTCTGTGATCTCACTTATTATGCACTTATTATAGATCCCAAAACACCCACTGATACACTGATGACCTGTGAGACATTTTAATTCACACTGGACTACAGAAGGGGATGGTGTAGATTAAAGGACTAGCACTGTGGCTACAGCTACGTGTTCATGCTGTCAGATAATATTCTGGAAAAAAAAATAAAGAGTTGCTCTGATTTTGCAATATATGTGTTTTTAAAAATAAAAAAGTTTAGGCAAGGAAAGAAGAAAAGCAAAGAAAGCACAACTTTATTCATCACACACTTGTGAAATTTCCTCTCTGCATTTAACCCATCTGAAGCAGTGAACACACATGCACACACATGTGAGCAATGAGCACACACACACACACATACCCAGAGCAGTGGGCAGCCATGCTAACAGCGCCCGGGGAGCAGTTGGGAGTTAGGTGCCTTGCTCAAAGGCACCTCAGCCCAAGGCCATCCCATATTAACCTAACCACATGTCTTTGAACTGTGGGGGAAACCGGAGCACCTGGAGGAAACCCACGCAGACACCGGGAGAACATGCAAACTCCACACAGAAAGGCCCTCGCCGTCCCAGAACCTTCTTGCTGTGAGGCGACTGTGCTAACCACTACACCACCGTGCTGCCCACAAAGAAACTATATCAGCTTGGATCACAGACACAGCTAGGATCATAGACACAATGCTACAGGAGAGGATGAAAATATCAGTGTGGTAAAAGTCATTAGTTGTCTTAATAGTATAATATGTAGATGCATAATAAATATTTCTCAATGCAGAGTAAATCAGTTCAGTTCACTAAAGAGTAAAGGTGACACATTTGCCACATAAGAGTCTGTACCATTTATTGCAGTTGAGATAACTTTTTTTTGTTTGTTTTTTAAACAGGATATTGCAATATTAGTGTACAACATGGAAGTATTTGCTAAATGTCCAATTTCAAACCTCTGAATTACCACCCTGTATACTGTATATCTGTGATTTGAAATTATTTTTACATTTTTTTCCATCCATCCATCTTCTACCACTTATCTGGATCCAGGTCGCGGGGGTAGCCGCCTAAGCAGAGCAGCCCAGACTTCCCTCTCCCTGGCCACCTCCACCAGCTCTTCCGGGGGAATACCGAGGCATTCCCAGGCCAGCTGAGAGATGTAATCACTCCAGCGTGTCCTGGGTCTGCCCCGGGGTCTCCTCCCGGTGGGGCATGCCTAGAAAACCTCCTTTGGGAGGCGTCCAGGGGTCATCCTAACAAGGTGCCCAAACCACCTCAACTGACTCCTTTCGATGTGGAGGAGCAGTGGTTCTACTCGGAGTCTCTCCCGAATGACCAAGCTTCTCACCCTGTCTCTAAGGGAGAGCCCAGCCACCCTGCAGAGAAAACTCATTTCTACCGTTTGTATCCGCAATCTCATTCTTTCAGTCACTACCCATAGTTCGTGACCATAGGTGAGAGTGGGAACATAGATGGACCAGTAAATTGAGAGCTTTGCCTTTTGGCTCAGCTCTCTCTTTACCACAACAGACCGGTTTAGCGTCTGCATCACTGCTGACGCTGCCCCGATCCTTCTGTCCAACTCCCTCTCCCCCTTATCCTCACTCGTGAACAAAAATCCGAGATACTTAAACTCTTCCACTTTAGGTAGCAACTCCCCCCTGACCTGGAGTAGGCACTCCACCTGTTTCCAGCTGAGTGCCATGTCCATGGACTTGGAGGTGCTGATCCTCATCCCAGCCGCTTCGCACTCGGCTGCAAACCGTCCCAGCGCATGCTGTAACTCATAGATTGATGAAGCCAACAGGACCACATCATCCACAAAATGCAGAGACGTGATCCTGATGCCACCAAACCAGACACCCTCCGCCCCTTGGCTGCGCCTAGAAATTTTGTCCATAAAAGTTATGAACAGAACCGGTGACAAAGGACAGCCCTGGCGGAGTCCAACACGCACCGAGAACGAGTCAGACTTACTGCCCGCAATGCGAACCAAACTCCTGCTCCGGTCATACAGGGACCGAATGGCCTGCAGTAGTGGGCCCTGAACCCCATACTCCAGAAGCATTTTTAATTTTTTTTAATTACATTTGAATTTGAGCACATCAAGGCTTAGAAATGGTGTGCAAATGGCAGTTCCTTCATTCATCTTAGTTATAGGACCTAATCTTCACCCAGACTTAAATAGCAGCACCGTATTTTCCTGTGTTATTGACGGGCAAATGGAGAGAGACTCAACTGGAGTGAATCTGAAAGCAGACACACTTCATCATGGTGAAGTTTAGGGCTATTTGGTGTACTATTCCTGTAGTCATATTCCATTTCACATAAGAAATCAGGTCAACCCCTTTCATAAACCTTTCAAGCTTGCTTTAGTACAAAGGATGAAAGGATAATAATGCTTCAATTGTATGAAAAAAAAATAGCAGAACCAAAAAAAGCTTTTTTTATTTGTCTGTTTTTTTTATTACATATTAGTCTTCATTTCTTTTCACATGCATCGCCAACTGTTTTCACCTCATTGTGACAAGTCGAAACATATATTCAAGTGTCATTAAGATGACAATCCACACAATGAACAAGAGAGATCCAGCTCTAGAAACACATATGTAATATAAATAAATATAAACATACACACACAATGTATCAAACAAAAGCTTGGACACACCTACGGTAATTCACTGTTTTTTTTTCTTTTTTTCTATTACTTAAAAGACACCTGTACTTAAAAGGCATATGTTAATTGAAAAGCATTCCAGGTGACTACCTCATGAAGCTGGTTAATGCTAATAGTGTGCAAAGCATCATCAAGGTAAACGGTAGCTACTTTGAAGAATCTAAAATATGAAACATATTTTTAAAACACTTTTTTACCACATAATTCCATATACCGTATTTATCCTTACAGAAGCGCCCTCCCTATTTGACGCGCCTCCACGATTTTCAGAGCTAGAATAGTATTTACCAACCATTTTCTTCATTTAACAAACTTTAAATCCAACAAACCACAACAGAGACGTTCAATTTCACCGCTGATTTTTTTTTTTTTTACCGGAAATCGCGTTAGTAAACATGGACAGTATAAAATACAGACATTCACTCTGCTGCGGATATCAATACGGGTGGAGACGTACCTTTTGTTTGCACCACTCTTGTACACGTTTACGGTGAACATTAAATGTTTTTGCAGCTAAGTGTTTGCCTTTCTGCTCTGCCAGTTCTACAACCTTTAACTTAAAACTAGCGGTGAAGGATCGTTTTGAGGACGACATTTTGTTTTGTGAGCTCATAAACATCGACGATGACGTGAATTGTGACGTCACTACAAATAGTTTACTTACCAATGTTATCCTTATAAGCGAGCTGGACATTGTTTAATTGACTTTTTGGACATATAACTGTATTTTCATGTGTTTCAAAATAAATGTTTTAAATTCCGATGATTTTGTCATGTTCGATTTTTGTCATTTAAGGGTCGAAATTGACGCTCCCCCTTCATGTTTTGCATCGCGCCCGGGCGCGTTTATTAGGATAAATACGGTATGTTCCATGTTATTTCATAGTTTTGATATCTTCAGTATTGTTCTACAATGTAGAAAATAGTCAAAATACAGAAAAACCTATGAATGAGTAGGAGTGTCCAAACTTTTGACTGGTACTGTACAATCACCATCCACTTGATAAGGACTTTAAAAGGACACACTTTATGAATGACAGTTCTGTAGCTGGAAACACCTTGTTGATACCTTGTTGAGAGGTCTGAGGAAAATGGCCAGGGTCTGGTTGTTCAAAACATGTCTGTCTATCTTTTAACCAATGGTTAAATCACTATTTAACATAATGTTAAATATAACCTACAATTAAACTGTTGTTCAAAATTCCATTAAAGTTAACCAAGTGGTTAAAGTTAAAACACTTCCAGCCTCCGTTATCTTTTAACCAAGTGGTTATATAAACATCAAAATGGCATTCATCTTACAGGCGAACGCTGCTGTCATGTTTCCGATTGTTAATGCACGTTGTCCAAAACAATTCAGATGAGGACCAAACGAGTTACTTCGATACAATGACACAGAACTTCGACATTGGTACCGATTTGGTAGAGAATCCCTCCATTATATATTTGATTTGTTGCAAGAAGATTTGGAATGCCCAATGCAAAGAAGCCATGCATTATCCATTGAGGAGCAGGTGCTCATTGCAGTGAGATTTTATGCAAGCAGCAGTTTTTTCCAAGTGATTGGAAAAAACTGCTGCTACAAAAACTGCTACAATGGGCATTGAGAATGATTGGTGTGGCACTGTGGGATTGATTTTGACATGGTGTGATGTCATAACTAACTGGTTATGGCTAAACCAATTGGTTTGCTAATGGTATGGTTAAATTAGCTTCAAGAAATTATTTTTTAATGGCTGGTTAACTAACGGCAGGTTAAAATTTTAATGGATGGTTACAGGTTAACCTGTTGTTAAAATCACCATGATTTGAACAATCAGACCCAGATTGGTTCGAGTTGCCAGGAACTCTAACAGTTGGTTTAAAAAACCGTGACAGGCAGTTAACATGTCAAAGTTGGCTGTCGCTCTATGGCTGACAAAAGGGTTACAGGTGGAATGTCAAGACAGACTTGTCAGACATTTCTTGATTATTCATTAATTAATTTTTTCTTAAGCAGCTAGTTTAAAGTCATTCCCTGAAAAGGCTGGCCAACAAAGTGATATGGTGATGTGAAACCCATCAAAAGATTAAGAGACCAGCGGAACTTTGAAGCAGTGTATCAAGGGACAATCTAGCTAAATAAGACAAAGATTGGCTGGAGCTCCAGATTGTCTCATCTGCCCCTCTTTTCTTTTTTCCTTCCCACCAACAGACAGCTTCTTCTTAGAACCCCGTGGAGTAGTGCCTTTGAAAATCCTCACTCACTTCCCTGAGCAGCTTTGATATGCTGCGGTGAGCATCTGTTGGGCTTGGATATTAGTTGTGTAGTCATAAAATGCAATCCTATCTGACTTGATTAATAGCCATTGACAGGTATGCCCCTGCCCATGGGGAAATGATGGACCATGATTCCATTCATATCAATAAGAAACCCAGAGAAGCACCTGACAACTTTGTAGTATGAAGCAGACCCCATGCTGTGAAGCTCGCATTAGCATCGTATAGAGGAGGGCAATTCATCCTGCATTTCATCTCATCTCATCTCATTATCTCTAGCCGCTTTATCCTTCTACAGGGTCGCAGGCAAGCTGGAGCCTATCCCAGCTGACTATGGGCGAAAGGCGGGGTACACCCTGGACAAGTCGCCAGGTCATTGTTATTACACCATAGATGCATCACATCTGGCAATAACTAGAAAAGGAAAACAAAAAGCAAAGAGCATAGTATACTGGTTTCTTTGATGAAATCCATAACCCAGTAGTAGGCCTAATTTGTCCCACTTTATACTGAAAGCATGTATATGCACACCAGCTTGAAGGAACTATTAAACATAAGTTCACTACTACAATGAAATTTTATTTTTTATGGTCAGATTAAATGTATTCCCTTTGGAAGTCCATGGGATTGACTGCAATGCAAATGAAGTTTTGTGCTTCAAACTTCAGGGCTATATTGAGAGTTGATTTAGGTGCACACAGAAATTATTTAATACTGAAATTGCACACATTAGTATTCAGACCTTAGATATAACCTATATCCTATGTTGTGCTCCAACAGTTGTTTGCATACACAACTTAAGCCCTACATAGGCTTAAGGGCTATGAGCTGAAAAGAAAAATGTTTTAGTTAAGCACGAAAATTCAACATAGCAAATGAAAAGCAGCATATACTGTAATTTATATCCCCCAGCCCCACACCTCAGTGTAGTATTGTGGCTTCATTGTGGTTGTACATGCAAATAAATGTTGGAGCACAATTTATGATATTAAAAATATAAAAATTATATAAATAATAAAATGTACTGAATCAAATGTTATAAGCTATAATGAGGCTGGAATGCATGCTGTTAACTTTAACCCCATGTGCAGTGATTCATGTGATAATTACAAATAGGACAATTCATTCAAAAATAGTTTCCCAATATACTAGACTCCTAGATTTATTTGATTTTCAATAATTGTCATCTTGTCATTAATATATCATATTAGTATTTTTAATGTGTTTTTTTTTGCATTTATTAGTTCATATTATATTTAATGTCAAAGAAAAAAATACTTTTCCTTTTTCAGTCTTCATTTTCTATCCTGGATTTTTTTTTTTCAGGTTTAAAGGCAAGTGCTTGTGTTCAAAGGCCATGATATAGATGGTACTGGAAAGCTTCATCTACAACCCCGATTCCAAAAAAGTTGGGACAAAGTACAAATTGTAAATAAAAACGGAATGCAATGATGTGGAAGTTTCAAAATTCCATATTTTATTCAGAATAGAACATAGATGACATATCAAATGTTTAAACTGAGAAAATGTATCATTTAAAGAGAAAAATTAGGTGATTTTAAATTTCATGACAACAACACATCTCAAAAAAGTTGGGACAAGGCCATGTTTACCACTGTGAGACATCCCCTTTTCTCTTTACAACAGTCTGTAAACGTCTGGGGACTGAGGAGACAAGTTGCTCAAGTTTAGGGATAGGAATGTTAACCCATTCTTGTCTAATGTAGGATTCTAGTTGCTCAACTGTCTTAGGTCTTTTTTGTCGTATCTTCCGTTTTATGATGCACCAAATGTTTTCTATGGGTGAAAGATCTGGACTGCAGGCTGGCCAGTTCAGTACTCAGACCCTTCTTCTGCACAGCCATGATGCTGTAATTGATGCAGTATGTGGTTTGGCATTGTCATGTTGGAAAATGCAAGGTCTTCCCTGAAAGAGACGTCGTCTGGATGGGAGCATATGTTGCTCTAGAACCTGGATCTTCCTTTCAGCATTGATGGTGTTTTTCCAGATGTGTAAGCTGCCCATGCCACATGCACTAATGCAACCCCATACCATCAGAGATGCAGGCTTCTGAACTGAGCGCTGATAACAACTTGGGTCGTCCTTCTCCTCTTTAGTCCGAATGACATGGCGTCCCTGATTTCCATAAAGAACTTCAAATTTTGATTCGTCTGACCACAGAACAGTTTTCCACTTTGCCACAGTCCATTTTAAGTGAGCCTTGGCCCAGAGAAGACGTCTGCGCTTCTGAATCATGTTTAGATACGGCTTCTTCTTTGAACTATAGAGTTTTAGCTGGCAACGGCGGCTGGCATGGTGAATTGTGTTCACAAATAATGTTCTCTGGAAATATTCCTGAGCCCATTTTGTGATTTCCAATACAGAAGCATGCCTGTATGTGATGCAATGCCATCTAAGGGCCCGAAGATCACGGGCACCCAGTATGGTTTTCCGGCCTTGACCCTTACGCACAGAGATTCTTCCAGATTCTCTGAATCTTTTGATGATATTACGCACTGTAGATGATGATATGTTCAAACTCTTTGCAATTTTACACTGTCGAACTCCTTTCTGATATTGCTCCACTATTTGTCGGTGCAGAGTTAAGGGGATTAGTGATCCTCTTCCCATCTTTACTTCTGAGAGCCGCTGCCACTCCAAGATACTCTTTTTATACCCAGTCATGTTAATGACCTATTGCCAATTGACCTAATGAGTTGCAATTTGGTCCTCCAGCTGTTCCTTTTTTGTACCTTTAACTTTTCCAGCCTCTTATTGCCCCTGTCCCATCTTTTTTGAGATGTGTTGCTGTCATGAAATTTCAAATGAGCCAATATTTGGCATGAAATTTCAAAATGTCTCAGTTTCGACATTTGATATGTTGTCTATGTTCTATTGTGAATACAATATCAGTTTTTGAGATTTGTAAATTATTGCATTCCATTTTTATTTACAGTTTGTACTTTGTCCCAACTTTTTTGGAATCGGGGATTTACATTTCTAATGAAGAAAAATCTAGCTAACTTGGAGGTCTGAACTACACAATGGTAATTTGCATAATCTGAATGGGGAGTTCAAAAAAATCACTTAAGCAGCTGCATAACCCAACTCAACCACCTTTCCCTGCATAAATATTGAACTTAACCAGCTCTGAATACAGCCCTCAATGACTAAACTGTATCAAAATCATTCATTCATGAAATACACAGTTCTAAAAAACACAGTATAAAGTTGGGCCAAAGAACTGTGTTTAACTCTATTATTATTATTATTATTATTATTATTATTATTATTATTATTATTATTATCTCCAAATAGCTAGTCAGTAAGAGACTAAGTGAATCAGGAAAATTAAGGCAGAGTGAGAAACTTTTCTGGCAAGCTTTCCCTTTGTGTGTCCCTGTGTGTATGATCTCATCTACTGTGAAAAACCACAGCTAAACATGAAAATCAGATTGTGATATCAGGGGACTGCAAAATTACTTCTTGATTGAGACAAAAGTGAAGTATAAAGCCTGAAAAAAGATGCAAGGCCAAAACCCGAACAGCAATGGAAACCTATATGTATTTTGAAATGGTATGAACGAAAATGTATTCATCAAAGCAAGTTTTAATATGGTTCATTCATTTGTTTGTTCATGATTTCAGTCACATCAGTGCATGACTGTAGATTTTAATCAGGCATGAAGGTATTAATAACGAATAACTCTGTAACAGGCAGTTGAGAGTCAACAACATAGTCATCCATCATAGAGTCAAGTAGCTTGTTTTGAATGTCTTTAGACAATCAACCTGTCCACGTCCCTCCACCCCCTCCCCCTCACTGCAGCCATCTCTCCTTCTTCCCTCAACACACCTCCCCCCAGTCATTGCAGCAGCCCCTTCCTCCCCCACCTCAACACAGACTCCGCCATACATTACTGCAGACCAGGTCAGAGGTCAACTGAGGAAGCTTCACCCCAGGAAAGCAGCAGGCCCGGACAAGGTGTGTCCCCAACTACTGAAGACCTGCGCTGCTGAACTGGGTGACCCACTCCAACGCATTTTCAACCTCAGCCTGCATCTGGGGAGAGTGCCCACCCTCTGGAAGACATCATGCATAGTTCCAGTTCCCAAGAAGAACCAGCCCAGTGAGCTGAATGACTTCTGACCGGTGGCACTCACGTCACATCTGATGAAGATGTTGGAGCGGCTCTTCCTTTGCCTCCTCAGACCCCAGGTGCAATATGCCCAGGACTGTCTGCAGTTGGCATGCCGGGCAGGTGTTGGTGTGGAAGACACCATCCTCTACCTGCTACACCGAGCCCACTCGCATCTGGATAAGGGAAATGGCACAGTGAGGATCCTTTTCTTGGACTTCTTGAGTGCCTTCAACACCATCCAGCCCCTTATGCTTCAGGACAAGCTGGACAGGATGCGAGTGGACCCCTGCCTGGTCACCTGGATCTCCAGCTACCTCATCGACAGGCTGCAGTACGTCAGGCTGAAGGACATCACGTCTGACACTGTGATTAGCAGCACTGGAGCACCCCAGGGCATGGTGCTGGCCCCTCTTCTCTTCACCCTGTACACCGCGGACTTCTGCTACAACTTGGAGCTGTGTCACATTCAGAAGTTCGCCAATGACACAGCCATCATGGGGTGTATCAGGGATGACAGAGAGGAGGAGTATAGGAGCCTGGTGAGGGACTTTGCCATTTGGTGCAACAGGAACCATCTGCAGCTCAACACCTCGAAGACCAAGGAGCTGGTCATTGACTTTGGGAGGTCCAGACCAAGGTCACGACCAGTTCTGATCAAGGGAGTCAAGGTGGAGGCTGTGGATTCCTACAAGTACCTCGGGCTGTGGCTGGACAGCAAGCTGGACTGGACTTGCAACACCAACCACTTGTACAGGAAGGGACAGAGCAGGCTATACTTCCTTAGGAGGCTGCGGTCCTTTAACATCTGCAGGAAACTCCTGTGGATGTTCTATCAGTCCATGGTCACCAGTGTCCTGTTTTACACTGTGATGTGCTGGGGGGGCAGCACATCCAAGAAGGACACATCCAGGCTGGACAAACTGATCAGGCTGGCCGGCTCTGTGGTCGGCATGAAGCTGGACTCTCTGATGACGGTGGCAGAGAAGAGGACTATGGACAAAACACTGAACATCATGGATGATGCCAGTCACCCTCTGCACACCGTCATCAGCAACCAGAGGAGTCTGTTCAGTGACAGAATGCTCCTTCCCAAGTGCAGGACTAACAGACTTAAAAACTCCTTTGTCCCTCACGCCATCAGACTGTACAACTCCTCTCTGGGGGGGGAGAAGGGGTAACAGGAGGACAGAGGACAGGAAGGAGCAGTAGCCTAGCCTGACAATAAGCAATATTGGACAATGCGCAATATAATGTGCAATACCTCTTCTGCTGGACTCCCTCCCCCCCCTTCCCCATATCTTATTCTTTTTTATATTTGTATATGTAAATATTTAATTTAATTTATCTAGAAGTTTTTCTCTATTTCTGTTCTCTGTTTATCCCGTAATGATGCTACTGGAATTGTAATTTCCCTGAGGGAACGCTCCCAAAGGGATCAATAAAGTTCTATCTAATCTAATCTCTAATCTAATCAGCTGTGTTTGATACAACATTTGTGTTTCCCATGTGCAAAAACAAACACAGTAGAGCTAATAACCGGGGTTACTACAGTAGGTTTCAGCTAAATTTCCAGCCTAATATAACAATATATTCATTCTTGGGACACCTTCCTTCAGTTGTATGTTTTTATTTATCAGGGGATAAATAACAATTGTGTGATCCTCACTAACTTCTGTTAACAAGAAATAACCTCAGGTGACAACAAAAAACACAACAGGTTTCAATATATAGTCATTTTCCCCAGAAAGAAGACCAACATTCAGAAGCCAGGTGGGAAAATATAAGTACACCCTTATTACATGAGGTTATTTGTTTATAGAAGTTAGTGAGAACCACACAATTGTTATTGAGCCCCTGATAGCTAAAAACTTGGAATTGAAAGAGGGCGTACTTTCTTTTGCCCATGACTGTGTGCAATATAGACACACTATCAGCATTTTATTTCCAATTTGACAGCAGTTATTTGCTATAAAACAAGATTTTGATGGCTACATAGTATTTTTAAACAAGCCCAAGCTGGCAACCCCAATAACTGTTCCATTCACCGCTCCTCACCCAAGCATGGAGCAGCATTGGAGGGATTCAAAATGAAGCCAAAATATCTCTCAAGCCCACTAGTACCTGGCTGCAGAACAATTGTTAATCCCACTCATTCACATGTTAGTGAATGGTTAATTTGACCTTGATATCTTGGTAAGATTAGCCACTCACTCCTTTTTAAATGAAGTGCACCAACAGAATGAGCAAAGCATAATAAAGCACTTTTCCATTTACTGTTCAGTCCTGTGCAAAAGTCTTAGGCACATGTACAGTACAGAAATGCTGTAGACCAAAAATGGCTTAAAAATAATGAAATTAAATGTTTCAACATTAAAAAAAATACTATACTTTACTTAAAAATACTAAAAATACTATACTATACTTGTAAGTCATAATAAATGAAACAAAGTCAGTCTTTGGTGTGAAACAACCCTTTGCTTTAAAAACAAAAAATAGCAGGCTCAGGTACAATGAGTGCAATTTTATAAGGAAATGAGCTGTAGGTTTTACTGAACATCTTGCAGAACCAGCCACAGTTCTTCTGGACACTTTGTCAAACTTACTACTTAATTTTGTAGCAAAACCCAGCAGCCTTCCTTATGTTTTTTTTTTTTAAAGTGGTCTCTTATGTTGCTCAGATACAAACTTTGTTCTGTAACATTTAATTTTGTGCTGAAAACCAAACATTATGAACTCTAAAATGTTTTTGTACTGACTTGATACTGTAGAAGTCATAAAATAGAAATCTATAACAAAGTTTGTATGAAAAAAAATAGGGTGACTAAGACTTTTGCACAGAACTGTACAACCCCAGATCAGAAAAAGTTGGGACAGTATTGAAAATGCAAATAAAATGAAAGCAGTGATTTTCTAAATTTACTTTGACTTGTATTTCATTGCAGACAGAATAAACACAAAATATTTCATGGGTTTTTTGTTGTTGTTGTTGTTGTTGTTGTTGTTTTTTTGTTTTTTTTCTGGTCAACTTAATTTCACTTGTTAATATACATCAATTGATGTGTTTCAGGCCTGTAACACATTCCCAAAAAAGTTGGGGTGGGAAAATTTAGGGTTAGTAATGAGGTGAAACAATTAAATGATATGATTTGAAACATGTGATGCCAACAGGTGGTTGTAAGCATGATATGGTACAATATCATTATTCAAAGAAAGGCCTTGTCTTTGAGGAGCAAAAATGGGCTAAGGATCTCCAGTTTGTCAGTAACTGCATGAGGAAAATTATTGAAATGTTTAAAACCAATGTTCCTCAAAACAAGATAGGATGGGAATTGGATACATCACCCTCTACAGTACATAATATCATTAAATGATTAAAGGAACCTGGAGGAATTTTAGTGCATAAAGGGCAACGGCGCAAGCCTAAGTTGAACACTTGTGACTCCCGATCCCTTAGACAGTACTGAATTAAGAATCATCATTCATCTACAGCTGATATAACCACATAGGCTCAGGATTACTTTGGCAAACCTTTGTCAAGCACTACAATACAGAGTTACATCCACAAATGCCCATTAAAACTTAACTGTGCAAAAAGGAAACCTGTGTCCAAAGCACTGTTGACTTCTCTGGGCTTGAAGGCATCTAGGATGGACCATCACACATGTATTGTGGTCATACAACTCAGTATTCCAGGTCTTTCTGGAAAGAAATGGATGCTGTGTGCTCTGGACCAAAGTTGAAAAGGCCCATCCAGACTGTTATCAGCAACAAGTCCAAAAGCCAGGGTCTATTATGATATGGGGTTGTGTCAGTGCCCTTGGCAAAGGTAACTTACACTTCTGTGATGGCAGCATTAATGCAGAAAAATAAGTTGAGATTTTGAAACAATATATGCTGCCTTCAAGAGGACAGCTTTTCCAGGGTTATTGCAACAAGACAATGCAAAACCACATTCTGCACACATTACAAAGGTATGACTGTAGAAAAAGAGGGTGCCTGTCCCCAAAAGAGAATATGTGGCAAATTTTGAAATGAAAAATGACAACGATGACCCCATACCTGAAAACCTGTTTGCAGGATGAATGGGACAAAATAATACCTGAAACAATTAATCACTCGGTATCTTCATTCCCTGAACATATTTTGTATTGTGAGGAGGAAGGCAACATTACAAAGTGGTAAACGCTTTATCATCCCAACTTTTTTTTGAAATGTGTTGCAAGAGTCAAAATTGAAATAAGAATTTATTGGGGGGGGACAATAACATTCATGAGGTAAGACATCAAATAATGTGCTGTTGTATTGTTTTGAGTACAATGCAGATCAAAGATTATTGACAAATCATTATTTTCAGTTTTAATTTCAATTTCAACTTACTGTCCCAACTTTTTCTGATTTGGGTTGTAAATGGGCAACTCAGAACTAGATGAATATCAAGGAGAGCAGCAATTTGTTCCTCACAAAAATAGGTTGTGTTGACTATAAAGATTGGTTACTGTTACCAGAATATTTTCAGTTGCTACATTTTTTGCCAAAAGTTTGTGGACACCTGACCATCAAACTGTATGCGGTTTTTAAACATCCCGTTTAGTCCCCCTTTGCTGTTTTAACAGTCTCCACTTTTCTAGGAAGGATAGATTTTGGAGCATGACTGTGAGCATTTGGCCATTCAACCCTAAGAGTATTGGTGAGGTCAGGGACTGATGTTGGACGAGGAGGCCTGGTGCACATTCTGTGTTCCAATTCATCCCAAAGGTGTTCTGTGGGGTTGAGGTCAGGTTTCTACACAGGCTATTCAAGTTCTTTGACACCATGCCTTTATGGAATTCACTGTGTGCACAGGGGCAGTGTCATACTCAAACATACCTGTACTAGGCCAGATAGTTACAGTGAAGGGAAACTGTAATGCGATAGCATATAAGGCATTCTATACAATTGTGTTTCCAAATTTGTGTCAACAGACTGAGGAAGGCCCACATATGGGTTTGATGATCAGGTGTCCAAACACTTTTGGACAGGTAGTGTATTTACACTCACTGAGCCCTTTATTAGGCATACCTGTGCACCTATTCATTCATGCAATTATCGGATCAGCTAATCGTATGGCAGCAGTGCAGTGCATAAAATCATGCAGATATGGGCCAGCAGCTTCAGATAATGTTCATATCAAACATCAGAATGCAGGAAAAATGTGATCTCAGTGATTTTTGACTGTGGCATTGCTGTTGGTGCCAAATGGGCTGAGTTGAGTATTTCTGTAACTGCTGATCTCCAGGCTTTTCCATGCACAGCAGTCTCTAGAGTTTACTTTGAATGCAATAAAAATAAAAATCCAGTGAGTGGCAGTTCTGCATATGGAAACACCTTGATGATGAGAGAGGTCAATGGAGAACAGCCAGACTGGTTGGAGCTCACAAAAAGGCTACAGTAACTTGGATAACCACTCTGTACAATTGTAGTGAGCAGAAAAGCGTCTCAGAACATGCAACATGTTGAACCTTCAGGAGGATGGGCAACAACAGCAGATATTTGGGTTCACTTGAGTTAAAGTGGGCACAGACTCAACAAAACTGGACAGTTTAAAGGCCCGGTCCCACTGCACTTACGGATGCAAAGAGGATGTAAAACGTAAAAAAATCTTTGCCATCCGTTGGAAAACGCTATGCATCCGTTGTGTACTCATTGCATACGTGCTTCATACGCTCTATCCATCGAGCATCCGTCCACTGTGATTTCATCCGCGCAAAAAGTTTTGAGCTGCACAAATCTTTTAGAACGGATGAACTTTCCGCCGTGTATGATGTAAATCCGCGACATATACGAGCAACAAACGTTCTATGTCCGTCATCATCCGTTAAACGTCTGCTGTATCCTCTCTGCATCCTCTGGGCATCCTCGCAACTCACATCTGCTGCAGCTGAAAACGGAAAGAGGGAGGAAAGATAAGGTACATGAAACGTCTATTCATCGTTAGTAGCACGGAAATAGAAAGGATGTAAGCGTATGCATCTCGTATATAAAGTATTCAAAATGGACAAAGCGTTTATATCTGGGATGTATCTCGTATATTTAGGATGTCTGGAGTATGTCTAGAGTATGTAGAAGGACACCTAGCGGACAATCGATATTTTGTATAAAAAGGAGGAGAAAATCATCTCGTAGTAGAGATGTATCGATGTAGCCGCCAGCACGTCTTTCCGCTTTATGCTGACGGCATGCGTGCTGCATCCCTTTATATCCGCGGAGCAGACGCAATTCATACCCCCCGCATGCGCAGTGAACGGTCTGCATCCGATATACATCCGCGCAACATGCCCTTTGTTTCCGTTAGGCGTACGTGATGCATCCCCTTCATCCGCTATGCATCCGCTCTTTCTGCTATGCGTCCGCTTCTCAGTTATCACCGGTAACCCCTTCGGAGCTGTCATCCACTTCCATCCGCTTTCATCCGCTAGGCTTCCTATGAACATGCGTTTAACATCCCCGCTATATACTACCCACGTCCGTTCTTTTCCGTTCTGTTTTCGCAAATTTTCGCCAATTTTGTCCATTTCCGGAGCGGATGAAAACGGATAGCGCCACCCCCGAAATTTTGCTCGTCCGCTGTGTCCTTTTTGCATACGGTTTGTGTCCATCGGCCAGTGGGACCGGGCCTTAAGACTGGAAAAATGTAGCCTAGTCTGATGAATCTTTATTTCTGCCAAGAAACATGGATGGTAGGGTCAGAATCTGGCACCAACAGATGAATCCATGGACCCAATCTGCATTGTGTAGTGGCATACTTTGGACCCATTAATACCAATCAATCATTGCTTGAATTTTGATTCTTGCTGATCATGTGCATCCCTTCATGGCCACAATTTACCCATCTTCTAATGAGTACTTCCAGCATGATAATGCACCATGTTACAAAGCAAAACTGATCTCAGACTGGTGACATGAGCAATGAGTTCAATGTTAATAAGTGGCCTTGCAAGTCACCAGATTTGAATCCAATAGATTCAAATAGATAGGTGTGGTAGAACAGGAGATTTGCAGCATTGAAGTGCATCTGAAGAATCTGCAGGAATTGTGTGATGCAATCATGTCAACATGAACCAGAATCTCAAAGGAATGTTTCCAACATCTTGTGGAATCCATGCCATGAAGCACTTAGGCTGTTTTGAGAGCAAAGAGAGGCCCTACCCAATATTATAGTTTTATAGTGTTCCAAATGAAGTGCACTGTAAGTGTATACTTAAATTATTTTCTACTGTGCATGCTCTGGCTCTCAGGTGTCTATTGCACAGAATCTAGCTCCAATTTGTGCAACGTGGTGACTTCCAGTTCAGCTAAAAAAGGCTTCAAAACCAATAGTGCCATGTTATTCACTTATATATGCATATATACAGTACAGTCATTGTTTCTACCCCAAAGGTTGCAATTCCCATTTTTGACCACTATAGTAATAAAAAGCAATAACAGCTCTATAGAAGCAGTGTGGGTATTGCCCCACAGTTGGAGAACATCTTTTTACATATCAAATTGCATTTTTTTTTAAAAATCATGAGCCAGAAGCAGTTGTATGCAAGTAAACATTGTCTGTATTCACGGTTTTCCACTAGTGATAGTAAAGTGGAAACCTGCTGCTGCTGCTGCTACTACTACTACTACTACTACTACTAATAATAATAATAATAATAATAATGTCAGTATTATGATGACCACAAAGAAACTTTCATCTCATTATTATCTCACCTACAACGGAGTAAGTGGGGCAAGGTATTGCAATCAGTGCGGTCAGTTTGTTTGCGTGTGTGTGTCTATCTGTCTATTAACAATCTAGCATCTAGACGGTTGCATCGATTGACTTAAAATTTTCAAGGTAGGTGAGCAATGGTCCGTAGATTACCTGATTAAATTTTGGAGGTAATCCAGTCAAGGTGAAGGTCAAGGTCACCGGAATGGTCAACCTTTCGGTCAAAATAACATTTTCCATTATAACTAAAAAATGGTTGCCGATAGACAGATGTTTACTATTATGAGCATATAGGAACTCCCCTATGGCCTTTCATTTGGCACCATGATTTTTGACCTTGAGTGACCATGAAAGGTCAAACTCAAGGTCATGGATTTTCAGAGGGCTGTAACTTGAAAACAGTTGATGGTAGACAGATGTTTACCAATATCAACATATAATCAGTCCCATATGGGCTTTCATTTGGCACCATGATCTTTGACCTTGAGTGATCTTGAAAGGTCAAACTCAAGGTCATGGGTTTTCATAGGACTATAATCTGACAACTGGCGATTGAGAAATATTATCATTATCAACATATAGGTATAAAATAAGTGCTACTGGGTGATGTTTGTTTTGCTTGGCAACACTTGTTCATACATGGTAAAGACCAGCAGACACCAGAACAATATTGGAGAAACTAGAAAAGCAAAGACCTAGGAAACGAAGGTAAGCACAGCTTAGAACTGATGCAGCAAAACATTCAGTGAATATAAACTGCATACATTTTGTGAAACCAAGATAAAACATGTCAGATCTGTTTCCACCTTGTATAGGTTTGTACAAGGTTATACAAGACTGTACAACAAAGTACACAAACCAACATAGCAATTAGCAATAAGCAAATGATGAAGAAGCTCAATTCTGTTATATCAGGCAAAAAGAAAAAAGAAAAAGAAACAGAATTTGTACACTTGATATTTTCCAATGGTAGCTTGTCATGATGGGGCGAATCCCCCCAATATCTAGAGAAATAAAAAAGTGTATACTTAAAAATGTTAAACTTAATGAATTATATAATGCAAAAGAAGTATGAAATACCGTAAATTGTTTCCCCTTACCATGTATCTGGTAGTCTGCCAGCATCTGTGAACATTCATTAAAAATTAGTTCCAAATTATATGTGCTTAATTTCTGTGTGAATAAATATACATATTTCCTGGTTAGATGCACCATCCAAATGAGTTTCTATGTAAGGCCTTAAAGGAGCTGGCTCACTCTTCCCAGAATCCTCTCTGCCAAGTAGAAAGTTGCCATTTTCAATGCTAGCAATATTCCAAAAACAATCCATATGAAACAGGCATGTGGATTGCTTTCAACAGATCCATTCGAATTTTGAATGGTTATTCTGTTGTAATGGACCTGAACCAACCTTGGCTGTCTCGCAGGTGGTCATGAAGGAAAGAAAAGATAAGGAATATTTTTCTCAAAGCTTCCACATATGACAGATGAAGAAAAAGTTTGAGATGGGTTGTGAAGGGATCATTAACAGTGAATTTGTGGTTTTGCTGGACAGAGAGTTAGCAGAGTATCAGTCATGTGCTTTCAAAATGTGGTGGTTTGTCATCACATTTCCCATGGGACACAACAATCTGTGCCCCAGACACTCCCACTTTTACTGGCAGCCAGTTGTTATTGTTTTCATGTGTTTTGCTCTAATATGATTTGAAAATTCTCGACACTGACTTTCAAGTTCACACCGACCATTGATATACATAACTCCCGATGCATGTCTCCCACTCCTGTTATGACAAACGGAGTTGGGCTGGCTGTATGTGGTCAGTAATGTCTTTTATTGTTTTCCCTGTTTTACTATTTCAAAGTGCCGACATTGAAGCATTGTGGATAATGACCAGGTTACAAGACCTAAAACATCTTTCTGGAAAATGCAAATGGCTTAGCATTGCTGAACCGCTAGACAAAAACTAAAAGAATGGCATTAGAAGGCTTATCTCTTTTTACTGTATGTTTTATACAAGTTCTAGAATGCACATTTTGTGCATAACACAGACATTCTTTCATTCAGTAAATGTTTGAAAGTGGACCCGAATTTTTGAATAAGAAACTTCAGTGTCAATTTAATCTGATTAATATATCACTATTGTATCATTTGAAAATTTATATATAACGTGACATTTGAATCTGAAGCGGAATCCCCTCCCCCAGCTACCAGTGCATGCACATAGTACAGGATGAATGTTTATTTTCATGTGTAATAACATTATTGTTCAGCGCTGTATGTTGTGGTCCTTTTAATATTCCATTTTCATTCAGTATAAGCACATACTTAAATAAATATATTTTCCCCCTTGGTGATGGTGTTTTAATTTTATATTTGCTTCAATTTCTTGATTTTCAAGATGCGAGCATACAATCTTTAAATCTGCTGCAGTCTGCTAAATTATACATCTGCTAAAATCAAGACTGTATTTGCTTGTCTAAATGTGCTTGTTTCTTGACAGTGATGTCATCCTTTGGCCAATACATTTTATCAGCTGCTATAAGCAAGATTTTAAACCAGACAATAAAATCCAACAAGTGTTGCAGCATTTCAGACAGATTTCAGATAACTTCAGCTAGCTTCTAATGACACTATAAAGATGTTATGAACAGTTGACTAAAATCTGGCCAGAGGAGACAAGCCATAATTTTTCCTGGTCTGAGATATATATATGTGTGTGTGTGTGTGTGTGTGTGAGAGAGAGAGAGAGAGAGAGAGAAAGTGTAATCAGTGTAATTAAACAGACCGTTTCCCCTTGACAACTTGTCTTGAAACAGATGGCACAACAATGTGGAGACAGCACTATTAACAAATCCCGCTTCTGTGCTTAGTCGGCGTTGGGTTTGTGTAGAGAGCAAAGTGGGCTGCTAGGCAAGTCAGATGGCTCAGTTCAATGAAGTGGGAGAGAGAACATTCACTGTTCACACATTGGCATTACATCTTTCAGTGATGACAAGTTTGTCAGTTTGCTTCCTTTCAGATATAAATGACAGTGCAGGTCGAATGTTGTCCAAACAAGTAGAAAGGTGCATCAAAGCAAGCTGTTTTGGCTCTTCTTAGGCCCGCAAGGGACTGGAGTCTTTTAAAGAAACCCTGCTCTCAAAAATGTGATTAAAAAAATAGATCCATCTATCCATCCATTTTCTGCCAATTATCCAGGTCCGGGTTATGGGGGTAACCGCCTAAGCAGAGCAGCCCAGACTTCCCTCTCCCCGGCCACCTCCACCAGCTCTTCCAGGGGAATACCAAGATGTTCCCAGGCCAGCCGAGAGATGTAATCTCTCCAGCATATCCTGGGTCTGCCCTGGGGTCTCCTCCCTGTAGGGCATGCCCAGAGAACCTCCCCTAGGAGGTGTCCAGAGGGCATCCTAACAGGGTGCCCGAACCACCTCAACTAACTCCTTTCAATGTGGAGGAGCAGTGGTTCTACTCTGAGTCTCTCCCGAATGACTAAGCTTCTCACCCTGTCTCTAAGGGAGAGCCCAGCCACCCTGCAGAGAAAATTAATGTCGACCACTTGTATCCGCAATCTCATTCTTTCAGTCACTACCCACAGCTCGTGACCGTAGGTGAGGGTGGGAACATAGATGGACCAGTAAATTGAGAGCTTTGCCTTTTGGCTCAGCTCTCTCTTCACCACAACAGACCAGTTTAGCATCCACATCACTGCTGACGCTGCCCCGATCCTCTGTCCAACTCCCGCTCCCCCCTACCCTCACTCGTGAACAAGACCACAAGATAAACTCCTCCACTTGAGGTCCCCCCTGACCCAAAGTAGGCACTCCACCCATTTCCGGCTGAGCACCATGATCATGGACTTGGAGGTGCTGATCCTCATGCCAGCCGCTTCACACTTGGCTGCAAACTGTCCCAGCGCATGCTATAGGTCACAGATTGATAAAGCCAACAGGACCACATCATCCACAAAAAGCAGAGACACAATCCTGATGCCACCAAATCAGACACCCTCCGTCCCTTGGCTGCACCTAGAAATTTTGTCCATAAAAGTTATGAACAGAACCGATGACAAAGGGCAGCTCTGGCAGAGTCCAACATGCACTGGGAACAAGTCCGACTTACTGCCGGCAATGCGAACCAAACTCCTACAGGGTCATACAGGGTGCGAATGGCCCGCAGTAGTGGGCCCCAAACCACATACTCCCGAAGCACCCCCCATAGGTTGCCCCGAGGGATACGATCATAAGTCTTCTCCAGGTCCACAAAACACATGTAGACCAGTTGGGCAAACTCCAGTACCCTTGCAAGGGTAAACAGCTGGTCCAATGTTCCACGACCAGGACAAATACTGCATTGTTCCTCCTGAATCTGAGGTTTCACTATCAACCAGACTCTCCTCTCCAGCACCCCAGCATAGGCTTTCCCAGGGAAGCTTAGAAGTGTGATCCCCATATAGTTTTTACAAAGGGGGACCACCACCCCAGTCTGCCAATCCAGAGGCACTGTCTCCGACCTCCACGCAATGTTGAAGAGGTTTGTCAACCAAGACAGCTCAACAACATCCATTGCCTTCAGGAACCCGGGATGAATCTCATCCACCCCTGGAGCCCGGCCACCGAGGAGCTTTTTAACCACCTCGGCAACCTCAGCCCCTGTGATGGGCAAGTCCTCCCAAGCACCCTCAGACTCTGCGTCCTCCTTGGACAACATGATGGTGGGATTGAGGAGATCCTCTAAGTATTCCTTCCACCACTGGACGATGTCCCCAGTTGAGGTCGACAGCACTCCATCCCCCCATAAACAGATGGGACAGAGCAGTGCTTCCCCTTCCTGAGCCACTGGACAGTTTGCCAGAATCTCTCCGAGGCTGACCGAAAGTCACTTTCCATGGCCTCACTGAAGTCCTCCCACACCTGAGTTTTTGCTTCAGCGACTGCCAGAGCCACATTCCACTTGGCCCATCGGTATCTCTCAGCTGCCTCTGGAGACCCACAGGCTAACCAAGCCTGATAGGACTCCTTCTTCAGCTTAACGGCTCCCCTCACCGCAGGTGTCCACCACCGGGTTCGGGGATTACCATCATGACAGGCACCAACAACCTTGCAGCCTCAGCTCTGTACAGCTGCCTCAACAATGGAGGTACAAAACATAAGATAAGATAATACTTTATTAAGCCCCAAGGGGAAATTCAAATATCCAGCAGCTCATTAAAAAATTTTCCATCATTAAAAAAGACTAAAATAAATAAAAACCATAAAATAACAAAAATAGGTATAATAAGTGAGATTAAAAGCATGATAAATAAATGGATAAAAAGTTCAAGATTGGTGGGGTCAGAGGGCATTAAAAAGTCTTATTGCAGTGGGGACAAAGGACCTCCTGAACTGCTCAGATCTGCAGCGCAGTGAGAGGAGCCGTCTGCCACTGCTGCTCCTCTGCCCAACAAGGAGGCTGTGGAAGAGGGTGTCTGCTGTTATCCATTAAAGCTTTCAGTTTGTTCAATATACCCCTCTCCACCACAGTTCTAAGTGAGTCCAGCCTCCTGCCAAGCAGTTTATCACCAGCTTATCCAGCCACTTGGTATTTTTATCCATCAGGCTGCACCCCCAACACACAGCAGCATAAAAGAGGACACCAGCCACCACGGTACGATAAAATATGTGCAGCATCTCATCACATACATCAAAGGACCTCAGTCTCTACAGTAAGAACAGGCAGCTTTGCCCCTTCTTGTAGAGAGCATCAGTGTTTAGGGGCCAGTCCAGCTTGCCATCCAATAGGACCCCCAGGTATTTATAGGAGTGCACCACCTCAATTTCCTGTCCTTGTATGGAGACTGGCAGATGGGGTGGCCTACATCTTCTGAAATCCACCACCATCTCCTTGGTTTTAGAGGTATTAAGGCGGAGGCAACTGCTACTGCACCAATCCCTGAAGTCCTCCACAAGGTCCCTGTTCCTCTCCACTCCTGATACAGGCCACAATAGCTGTATCATCAGAGTATTTTTGCATGTGCAGGATTTTGAGCTGTATTTAAAGTCCGCCATGTAGAGTGTGAACAGGAATGGTGCTAAGACCCTTGTGGGGCCCCTGTGCTGCACCTCACCCTGCCAGAGACACAGTTCCCCAACCTGACAAACTGAAGTCATTCTGTCAAGTAGTCTGTTACCCGGGACGTCGGGGGGGACCCACACCCATACCCATACCCTCCAACTTGTCTCTCAATATAAAGGGCTGGATTGTATTAAAAGCACTTGAGAAATCAAAAAATAAGATTCTCACATAGCATCCTGGCTCCTCCAGGTATGTGTAGGTCCTGTGCAGCATATAAAGGACTGCATCCTCCACTCCAGTGTGCTCCTGGTAGGCAAACTGGAGGGGGTCCAGTGCATGAGTGACCTCTGACCTCATGAGGTGGAGAACCAGATGGTCCAGGGTCTTCATAATATGGGATGTTAAGGCCACTGGGCGGTAATCATTTATCTCAACTGGTTGCTCTACTTTGGGCACTGGTACGAGACAGGATGTTTTCCACTGCACTGGAACCTTTCCTAGTTGTAGACTCAAGTTGAAGAACCACCGGAGGGGCTCAGCTAGCTGGGCTGCACAGTCTTTCAAGAATCTTGGACACACACCATCTGGGCCTGCTGCTTTCCTGACGCAGTCTCCCAAGCTTTGCCCTCACCTCATTAACTGTGAAGGATGGAGACAGGTAACCAGATGTGATGGGTGTTGCAGCTGCAATGATGAAGGAGCTATTGTATGCAGGAGACAGTAGAGTAGACAGAACAGCATCTGAAGTGATGGTGGAAGAGCCGTTATCTACAGAAGTCAGTGAAGTAGGAGCCGCAGCTGAAGTGGTGGGCAGGAGGACAGATGATAAAACAGAGCAGACACTGGCCATTCCATCAAACCTGTTATAAAACAGGTTGAATTCATTGGCCTTGTTCTCATGGTCCATTTGGACTCAATGTCCCCATCCTCCTTTGGGATGCAGCTGAAGCTCTGCCGGAGGTGGCAGTTGAAGATCCAATGGACGGGAGCCTCCGCCAGACATTCCCAGCATACCCTCGCTACACATTTGGGCCTACCAGGTCTGTCCAGCCTCCTCACCTGCCTTCTGATCCAGCTCACCACCAGGAAGTGATCAGTTGACAGCTCTGCTCCTCTCTTCACCCGAGTGTCCAAGACATATGGTCGCAGATCAGATGAAATGATTACAAAGTCAATCATTGATCTATGGCCTCGGGTGTCCTCGTGCCATGTGCACTTATGGACACCTTTATGCTTGAATATGGTGTTCGTTATGGCCAAACCGTGCATGGCACAGAAGTCCAACAACAGAACACGACTCAGGTTCAAATCGGGCAGGCCGTTCCTCCCAATCACACCCCTCCAGGTCTCACCGTCATTGCCCACATGAGTGTTGAAGTCCCCCAGTAAAACAATGGAGTCCCTTCGTGGTGCACTGTCTGTACCCTACTCAAGGACTCCAAGAAGGCCAGGTACTCTGAACTACCATTTGGCACATAAGTGCAAATAACAGTCAGAGACCATTCCCCAACCCGAAGGCACAGGGAAACAACCCTCTCGTTTACTGGGGAGAACTCCAATGTTAGTGTGCCAAACTGGGGGGCTACCAATAGCCCCACCCTTGCCCAGCACCGCTCACCCTTGGCAACTCCAGCATGGAAGAGAGTCCAACCCCTCCCCAGGAAATTGGTTCCAGAGCCCAAACTATGCATTGAGGTGAGCCCAATTATATCTAGTCGGTACCTCTCAACCTCACACACAAGCTCAGGCTCCTTCCGCACCAGAGAGGTGACATTCCATGTCCCAAAAGCCAGTTTTGTCAGTGGGGATCAGTACCCCAGGGCCTCTGCCTTTGGCTGCCACCCAATCCACAATGCACCAGACCCTTATGGCACCTCCTGCGGGTGGTGGGTCCACAAGAGAGTGGTTCCGTGTTGCTCATTCGGGCTAGGCCTGGCCAGGTCCCACGGACATAGGCCCGGCCTCCAGGCACTTGCCACTGAGCCCCTCCCCCAGGCCTGGCTCCAGGATGGGGCCCCAGTACCCTGGTCCAGGTGAGGGCACTCAGATACTTGCTGTTTCTCTCAAAAGGGTCTTCAGAACCACTCTTTGTCTGACCTCTCATCTAGGACCTGTTTGCCTTGGGAGACCCTACCAAGGGCAAATGTCCCTGACAATATAGCTTCTAGAATCACTGAGGCATTCAAACTGAGTCAGTTGCACCACATTAAGGTGGTGATTCAAGGAGGGGCCTTGAATCATATCAAGGGTCCTATATTTTTTTAAACATATAAATAATTGAATTTGTTAAAGTGAAAAAAATTCTTTCCACTGATGAGATTTACATAAAAATATTTTAGTATTTTTTTAGGGGATGACATGATAATACTTTTAGCCACAGAACTTGTCTATTAAGTTTGTTAGCTAGCTAACTTTATATTACATTACAGGCATTGAGCAGACACTCTCATCCAGAGCGACATACAGTTGCATGTCTTTGAAGTGGGAGGAAACCCATGCAGACATGGGGAGAACGTGTAAGCTCCACACAAAAAGGTCCATGTCAGCCGTGAGATTTGAACCTAGAACCTTCTTGCTTAGTGGTGACAATGCTAACCACTGCACCACTGTGCTGTTAATAATGACAGCACTCTATGCACACTGCATTCTGTGTCATGGAATGGTCATAGTTTTAAGGATTATGCAATGTCTAAAAAAATACTTTCAGTCTTTAAGAAGAACCAAAATTAAAATACCTACAAAGATAGAAAACTAGGAAGATACATCCTTGTGTCAGGCAGATGCTTAAAGTGCATGCAATTGCAGTTGAACAGTTTTTTTATTAAACAATATGACAAATTCAAATTGTGGTACAGGAATGTAGTCAAGGGCAAAACAAGAAAACTAGAACAAAATCAAAACCAGATAGACTATGGCAGCAAATATGCCTATGGCTTGGTATAGACTAGCACAAGACACCGAGCATGGACTTCATGCTGAGCTGTGGTAGTGTGTGTTTAAATGCAGTGGCTGTAATTGTGTGAGTGAGTCCAGGTGTGCATGATTAGTATGATGGTAAACATGAGCGACAAAAAGTTCATCCCCCCAGCTTCCACCCCTCCCGCCCCAATCATGACCTTTGCACGCTGACCTTTTTACTGACACCTCAATTAACCCAATAGCAGCTTCCATGTCCTGTTGACAGACTAAAATACCCACTGAGAGTCTGCATTGAAAGGAAGTACCTGCCCTCTTCTTTTGTGTAAAGACCGAGTCAGTCGCATCCGATTGTGCTGACGACTTGTGCTTCCTGTGAAATTTGGAAAATATATGAAATGAAAATGCATTTCAACCAAAGAGTATTCACTGTTTCAATTACAAAACACATGAAACACATCTTGAAGCAAATGTGTAAAGTGTGTACAAAATATTAATTGTTGGCAAAACATGCATAAAAGGTAAGTGTCGTTTTTGAGTTGAGGAATGTTTTGAGTTTAGGATATAAACTCAACTGGTATATTTACCAGTCATCCGCGCCACCATCTGGCAACAAAGAGTGGCTTTTTCACTCATCTCCGCTATATTGCTCTGAGGTTCATGGCCTCAGGTGTCCACTGGAGGTGCAAAGGGCCCTCTTGTTCCCATAAGGATCATTAGTTATTATATAACTTACATACACTGCCTGGCCAAAAAAAAGTGCAGGTTGGATTTAAATAAGAAAATACTTATGAGTCTTTGAATGGATAATTACTGCAGTGATTAATATATTTCAGCTGGCAACAATTCTTTTAACCTGAACTGATGCAGTGAGTAGCTTCTCATTTCTTAAACAACCATGTTGGAAGACATATCCCATGGTCGGTGAAAAGATATTACTATGTTTCAGAAGGATCAAATGCAAGTAAAGGAAAGGAAACAACTAAGGAGATTGCTGAAATTACATAAATTGGGAAGAACTGTCCAATGCAATTATTAAATCTGGAAGCATTGTCGAAAAAATCTTGAATGACTATGATCAGAGATCTCTTAAATGCTTGGTGAAGTCAAATAATGCAAAATGCAGAGACCTCCCATATTCTTATGTGTGGCTGGAAGAAAACTCATATATTCTTGTGTTGTCATGTGGCCATAAGAAAACCACTTGTTAGTGAGGTTAATTGGAAGAAAAGACTTCAATTTGCTAAGGAGCATAAAGATTGGACTCTGGAGCAATGGAAAAATGTCGTGTGTGTGTGTGTGTGTGTGTGTGTGTGTATATAAAACTCTTTTATATACACAAAGTGTCATTTCTAATTTCTACAAGGGAAAAAAAGCACTATAATGTGTTTATGCTGACAAGTTACGGTGTCCACAATACTGACAGTGAATCTGGGTATGTATTGTCAGTTGTTTTTTTTGTAAATTAAAATAAAAATTAAACATCAAGTTAAGTTGACCTTGCTGACTGTCATACTTGATATTCAATGTCAATTTCCTCAGTAAACAATGACCTTTGACTGTAAGCAACATGGTCAGGTGGTGTAACTGGTTTGTTTCAATTGACATAACCAGTATTTTTCATAAAATATGAAATTTTCCAGGAAAAATAATGTGGAATAAAATGTAATCCTTGATTGCAGTGCCATAGCATTTAAAAAAAAAAAAACAATTTTACATTATTCAGAAAACAGAGGTGTTTACAGTATATCTTCTGCTCAACATTGCAAATCATAAAAATGAATTTACAGATAATCCTAATAAAATCAATTTTCATGTGATATTTTAAAATTAAGTTATTATTTTTGAGTGCGCATACACTCGGGGGGGAGGATAAAATACTTAATATTTCTCATTCTTATCTGGTTGCACCACTTGACATTTTCAGCTACATTCAGTCTTACCTTTTGTAACAAAAAAAATGGTGTAAATGTCCAATGTCAATTTCAAATGACATGAAATCAACATAAATACAAAATGCAAATTTTAACAAACCTGATTCATGCTTATAAAACAAGTTTTTAAAAGATTTTTGTATTGCTAATCTTGCCAACCCTTATTTGTCACTGACACAACATTAAGTAATCAATTTAGAAACAAATATTTAAATGACTTGGAGGGCTTCTGCTTAGGGCTCCTTTAAGGTTAGGATGAGTTTGAGGAGTTGTCAAACTGCGGGGGTGTAATACAACAGGGTTTGTGTGACTCTGTGCCAATCTTTCTCTGACATTCTAAAACTAGCAAATAAATAAATAACTTAAATTCTGTCATTAGAGTTGATGTTTTAATCAAGCTAGCTAAGTCTGTTTTTAGATTCCTGTAACAGCCAGAGGTGCACAAGATCACTTTGAGCTTAAGATAAATGCCTCAGAAACTTGTGCAATCATCCATCCATCCATCCATCCATTATCTGTAGCCACTTATCCTGTGCAGGGTCACGGGCAAGCTGGAGCCTATCCCAGCTGACTATAGGCAAGAGGCAGGGTACATCCTCGATAAGTCGCCAGATCATCACAGGGCTGACACTTAGGGCCCATCCACACGAGTACATTTTTGTTGAATCTGCATAAATACTTTATCGTTTCAGCCTCGCATCCAGACGGATGGTTTTTTTGAGGTGTGAAACTGGTGTTTTTTGAAAACGGGTCCCAGAGTGGGAAAATCCTAAAACGCCGGATAGCCTGGAGTCGTCTGGACGGCGAATGCGGATTTTTTCAGAAACGATGACGTATAAGCCCCGCCTCTCTAACCTTTAACCTCAGCCTCCACCGCTAGACGCATCATAACAACAACAATGGCGGACTACAGGCTTCTACTATAGTTCCACTTCATTGTTGGTCCACACAAGACTCTCCTCTTCCTCTCAGAGTTGCGCTGGCCATGATCATCCTCTTCTCGTGTTATGAGCTTGTTTGTAAACAGCGTGTGACCTTTATACGCATGCTCCATGGCTTCTCTTCCGGTTTTAGTGTATTGGTGTGGCGGCATCACTGCGCCACATACAGGCCTGGCATATGTACTACAGCGTTTTGGGTCATTTCCAGTGAATCCGTGTGGACACAGATATTTCTGGAAACGACGCCGTGTTTACGGAGATTTTTTTCAAAATGACAGCGTATTGGGTGAGGCCACGTACTCGTGTGGACGGGCCCATAGAGACAAATAACCATTCACACTCACTCCTACAGTCAATTTAGAGCCACCTGTTAACCTAACCTAAAAATCCTAATGACTCTCAATTTGTGTTCCAGTGGGTGGTGTGAGTCGAAGAGTAGGTACTGATCTGTGTGTGTGGGTTTCCGGTAGACCTTGATGCTAAGGCTTCTGTCTTGTCTAATGTGTACATCACAATCCAAGAAGGCTAGATTATTCCCACTGACGTCCTCCCGAGTGAAATTGATGTTGATATCCACTGCATTGATGTGCTTAGAGAAGGCTTCCACCTCATGGGTTTTGATTTGAACCCAGGTGTCATCCACATATCTGAACCAGTGGCCCTCTTAGTATTCTTTCCTCTTGGTATTCATTCAAATTGACGAACAGATAAAATAGGACAGATGCTGCTATCTGTAAGCAAGCAATAGTACATTCAGTGAATTGAAGTGTTGAGGATGTAGGATATGCTGTTCACCAGATTTGGAATGACTGAAACCACTGGGGTAAGCATTCCCATGGCAGAATACAACGGAGAATTTGGTATTGATAGGTTTGCATATATAATAACTTTACAAAAACTCACCTGAGTTTTCTAATAGCATATTGTGTAGGTTATAAGTAGCAGTCACATGCCTTCAAAACATAATGGCCCATATAGAAACAAAAACAATGAATCGGATTCTGGGAAAGATGAGTTGGCCCATTTAAGTAAGCATTTCAGAGCAAACAAGTTCTACTGTTGCATTGCTGCAAGCTAAATTTGCTAATATAAAATGCCTGTATTGCTAACATCTATCCATCAATCCATTCATCGTCGATGCTGCTTATCCATCAGGGTCACTGGGGAAGCTGGAGCCAATCCCAGATGACTTCAGGTGAGAGGCAGGGTACACCCTCAACAGGTCATCTATCGCAGGGCTAACACAGAAACAACCATTCACACTCACATTCACACCTATGGGCAATTTAGGCTACATTCACACGACAACGGCAACGAGATGTTATTTAAAAAAAATATCGCATCCAAATGGGCAACGATCAGTAAAATATCAGGTCCATATGGCAACGCAACACTTGCTGAAAACGATGCAATACACATGCCACACCTCTAGGGGCGCTGTAAGACGGTCCCTTCGGAGACACCAGAACAATAGAAGAAGTAAGGACGCATGCGCATAAACTATTATGCGCAAGACTTCATATTAGCCACAAAGTCAGGAAAATCTGTTCGTAAAATCACGTTATAATGACCAAATACAATGAAAAGTATTTTTCCAGTCTCACCTGTGAAAGGTAATCCCATGTGATCTCGTTTGGACGGTAAACCTGTTGGTACAGTTAAACGCAGCACATGAATGAGGCATCTTTATTCTCCGCTTTGACCTATCCAATATGGCGGCGAGGATGACGTATGATTCTACGCGGAAGGCGGCGTCTTTAATGGTCTGGAATAAATTGAATGCTACACGTTGATGGATTAATTTGTTGTTCTACGCCCTTTTTGAGGAATGTATTGTAGGACTTAAACCAACATCTGAAGAGGTGAGATCGCTCCTTTTTTTCCCTATTTTTGCTGGCGGGATTGACTCTGCCCTAAGGGCTATTTTCTCTCTCTCTCTCACTTTGCACCATTACACAATAAATATTCACAGTGAAAATATTTTGTAAGCGCGTTTCATGAACCAAGTTATAGGATTTGTTGACAACTCGCATCGAGTTCGTTACACTTCTACCCGGCATGAAGCACTGACAGTCATGTGGTTGTGACGTCATCGTAAACAAATCCATTCTACTCATCCAGACGACTTCGGAACGGCAACGTTGCCAGATCTTTCCACTCTGGAACCCGTTCTCAAAAAGATTGCGTTTTGGGCACCCAAAATGCCGGTGCCGTGTGGACGCCAGGCCTAAACGATAAGCAATTGTATCGGAGTCACCTGAATCCATTGCCATGTGGACAGGGCCTTAGAGTAACCATTTAACCTAATCTGCATGTCTTTAGACTGTGGGGGGAAACCGGAGTGCCAAGAAGAGTGCAGGCACAGGGAGAACATGCAAACTTCACACAAAAAGGTCCCAGTCTGCCGCAAGGTTTGAGGTTTGTGAGGTTGCTGCGAGGTGACAGTGTTAACTGCTGCACCACCATGCCACCCTCTATCCTTGACTTGCAAGTGACGTCAAAGCAAAATAGAAACCCAGATGTCGGCCATGTTGGTTGATATACAAATGCAGGGTCAAGCGACATTCCATACAAAACATAATCACGTGCATGACTCTCTTTGTTTTTCCACTGATTTTAAAGGTCCCATGGCATGAAATTTTCACTTTCTGAGGTTTTTTAACATTAAAATGAGTTCCTCTGACCTTCTTAAGTCACCCCAGTGGCTAGAAATTTCATAATGTGTAAACCAAACTATGCCCAACATTTGAGAATGGCGCGTCAAAACGGCGCGTTGATAAACTCTTCCCTTTACTACGTCAGCAAGGGAGATGATCCCCACGCCCCCCCTCTGGATTCCCACCCACTGTATGAATTGCCCACCCAGTTGTAGTGAGGAGACCATAGAGGACACAACAACATGGCATCACCTAAGCGAGCAAAACATGGAAATTGCGCTGTACATGGATGTGACAACACAGAAAAGAGTCTGTTTTTACTGCCGACGGGAGAGCCCCTGAAGACGCAGTGGCTTAATTTTATTTACTTCAATAATACGCTGTCGAGTCTACCTAAGACGGTGTATGTTTGTCGGAAGCATTTTCCTGAGGAATGTTTCCACAACTTGGGACAGTACAGGGCAGGTTTTGCACATCAACTGTCACTGAAGCCTGGGTCCGTACCAAGCATCCCTGCCGCATCAGCCACAAACAGCGAACAAGTAAGTGTATAACTGTTAAGTCGTTTTGCTGTGTTTTAAAATCAGTGCCACGTTAGCCTTGCAATGGCTACATTAGCTGTGCAGCTAACCGCTTCCTGCAGTTAGCCAGGTACTCTGCGCTACAAAACCAAAAAGCATGCAGCATGCTCTGTTAAACTGAGTTTAGTCTGGAAATTGACTGTAACTTATGAGCTTATGTTTTGCCGTGTTTTAAAATCGGTGCCACGTTAGCCTTGCAATGGCTACATTAGCTGTGCAGCTAACCGCTTCCTGCAGTTAGCCAGGTACTCTGCGCTACAAAACCAAAAAGCATGCAGCATGCTCTGTTATAATAGCCAATCAAAACAGTTTTTACAAAGACACCCATATTCTTTTTTTTAAGTCACACGTTCATTTTATTTGTTTGTTTGTTCAGTAAAAACCGAAACATTTGTTGAATTTATTTTATTTCCTCGCGTCGCACCTTAATGACGTCAGCGCGTGGTATTTTTCCCTTCGCGGTTTGTTCCTTCTCTCTCGCCATAGTAAGACACCCACATCCGCTTGTTCTGACCCACTGGAGGTAGCGTCACAGTGCTGTTAGCCAATCAGAGGTAATACGTTTACATGTCATGAATATTAATGATAAGACCCGCCCCCACCCTCTACCCTTCCCCGCCTCCATGCTTCTCATTAGCAAAACAACGCACTGGGAAAAGGGCTGAAATGGGGCTTCCTCCCAGGAGGCTATATCTACGTGCCGAGGGTTCATTTCGAGAAAGGCTGCGGATATAACATCCAGAAACCTCCACGAGCCCGTTTAAAGCATCAACAAACCACCATGCCATGGGTCCTTTAAGCATTCTTTTAGCTATGCCATATCTTTATGTTGTATATACTCGTGGCCATGGCCCGTTCCAATTTTTTAGAATTCTGTCCGTGATTCAGAAAGAGGACAAGTAAACTCTGAGGCTTAGTACGGAGAGGAGACGAAGGGATCAGGACACTTTGTCCAATGACCATTTTGTCCAATAGTTAAGATATTTCATCCAAAGCCTTTTTCATACGCACTATCAATTATTTTATATTTCAGGTACTCCGGTGTTTGCAAATGAAAGCCCCATGAGAGCACTGCTTGGCACCTAAAGATTTAATATGATCCAGCCATCTTTAAAAATTAATAACTCAGCCAGGGGAGCTCGCAGTGAAGGCAAATTTTACAGGCACCACCCTTTAAGCCTCCCCCTTCGAAAGAGCATGGGTTTGGGTCGGTAGTTGTTCACCACATTATCAATGTAGAATAATTATCAGAGAAAACAAAAAATGCAACTGTAAGTTCTGTCAAACAGCTGGTTCTTTTTAACACTAAAACATCAATTGAATCTCATTATAAAAATGTCACTGCATGTGCTGCACTGCACACAAGAGCAGGAGGGGTGCCGATCTGATGAGATATTGCAGCAGTCCATTTAATCACACCTCTTAATTATGCAATCATCCTAGCCGGACTCCTTTACTGCTCTTCACCAAGTTAACACTTAATGGTTACAAAATTAATTGCCAAAACTGGGACTCAGTAGGGAATTAAATTTTATTGGCTTGTGTGTAATCACTGTTGAACTACAGTATTAAGTCATATACAAGAAAGCTTAGTTTTTACTAGATACGGCAGTCTGTAATTTTCTTGCCCAACATGAAGATCAGGGACACATCAATGCCAGTAAAATAGATCATTGTGAGACTGAAAAATACATTAATTACAGCCACTGTAACAATCAGAACTTCAACAGGAAATAAGTCCAGTATGATATGTGTAGTTCACGTTTAAGGCACATACATACCAGACTAGGTAGCTGTTTCTTTGTTGTCAGCTATTATAAGTTTTCTGAATAGCTGTGTAATTCTCTCACTATTACATGCCTGTTACTCTCAAAGGTGCACTGAAGAATAGTACAGGGAACAGTTTATGATGAGCCTTTTGTGGCAGTGGGGGTGTGGTTGAGCACCAAGTTGTGAATGGAGAGCGAGGCTGGGGAAGTGGCAAAATTATCACACCTGTGTGTAATTAATGGTGTGTGTGTGTGCGCACGTTGCAGTGACACCTGAGGGCTGATAAGGGGAGAGAGAAAAGAGAGGAGGGAGTTTTCTCGATCGGAACGTTCTTGTGTGTATGTGTGTGTCGGTTGAAATTTCTGAAAAGCAGTCATTGAGCTCATTTAAAGGAAAACTATTGAATGAAAACCCATCTGTCTCCGTGCTTCATTGTTCCACTACACTCAGGTACTATCACACTGGTGCCAAAACCCAGGAACACTGAAGGGAACCGCCAACGTGGAGTCCTCACTCTTTAAGGAGCTTGTCCATGCCCTTGGTGCCACCCAACAGAACCTGCACCAGGCTCTGATCACCTTGGACAATGAGCATGAGCAGCACTTCAAAGCCTTGCTGCAGGCCCAGCAGGGGGATTGTCAGGTGTTCCAGAACCTGTTCACATTGGCAGGCACCCCAGTCGCCATGTCTGTTGGCTTTCCCTACATTATGCTGATGAAGATGGGCCCTCATGATGACCCAGAGGCATTCTTGGCGCTGTTCAAGCAAGCCACGGAAATGGCCGGTTGAGCAGTGAGTGGTTCGCCTACTGCCACTCCTGACTGGAGAGGCACAGCTCGTTGCCCAGCAACTACCCACTGACAACCAGCCGGAGTGTATGGACTTAAAGCAAGCTATCCTGCAATGCATCAGTCACACCCCTGAGCAACACCATGAGCACTTCTGCAGATTGACCCTGGAGGACATTGGCCAGCTGTTTGCATTTGGCCAGTAGTTCTGGGACGTCTGCTGGTGGTGGTTGAGGGTGGAAGGTCACGATGCCAAAGGTATCATCGAAACAGTCACACTGGAACAATTGATCACTCAGCTGCCAGGAGAGACAACAGAGTGGGTCCAGTGCCACCATCCGGCGTCACTGGATTGCATGATCACGCTGGCTGAGGACCATCTGGTGGCAGTTCCAGCAGCAGGCAGGCATCCTTCCTCTTCTCTCTCTCTCTTTCTCTCTCCCCCTCTCTCTCATTGCATCCCTTCCTCCTGTCCCTTCCCTATCCCTGCACCACAGAAGTGGAGGTTAACCCCCCTACAGCCAACTCGCAGAGCCTATGGTGCATTGGCATCAGTAGTTTTAGAGAGGGTGGAGCTGTGGCCAGAGGTAAAAATGAAAGTAACCGCTCAACCCACCTTGGTCCCCTGTGGAGACCACCTCTCGCTGTCCCAATTCGCAGAAGTTACCAAGTTGCAAGCAGAGTTTTCCAACATGTTCTTGCCTCTTCCTGGTCACACCCACCTAATAGAAAACCATATTGGAATGCCCCCAGAGTGGTGGTGTGGAGCCACCCATACCACTTACCCAAATACAAGAAAAATCTATTTTGGGATGAACTCAAGGCCATACTCAAATTAGGAATAATTTAGGAGTCACACAGGAACTGGAGCAGCCCAGTGGTCTTGCTCCCCAAGACTGACGGCTTGGTCCAGTTCTGTGTATACTATAGAAAGATCAACACGGTGTCTAAATTCAACACATATCCAATGCCTCACATTGATAAGTTGCACAAATGATTAGGTGTGGCTCATTTTTATTTGACACCTGATCTAACAAAGGGATCTTGACAGATTTCCTTGACTTCCCTATTCTGAGAAAAAAACAACAACAGCCTTTTCCACTCCATTCGGTTTATACCAGGTCACTCTTCCATTCTGGTTATTCAGGGCCCCAGCAATGTTCCAGTGGCTCATGGACAAAATCCTCTGCCTACATGTCACCTATGCTGTGGCCTATCTAGACATCGTTTTATATATAGCAAGGATTGACTATGTCATGTAAACCATCTTAGGGCTGTTCTAGAATCATTAAGGCACACAGGGCTCATGGCTAACCCAAAGAAATGTGCAGTTGGGTGGTTGGAAGTACAGTATCTGGGCTTCCACTTGGGTCATGGGCCAAGACTGCAACCATTGCAACCTGCCTGAGGCCCAAGACCAAAAAGGGGGTGAGGCAGTTCCTGGGGCTAACTGGCTATTATCGTAGGTTTGTGCCTAACTATTCAGATGTCACCAGCCCACTGACTGATCTCATTAAAAAGGGATTGTCAGATCCAGTCCAGTGGACAGAGCCATGCCAAGGAGCTTAAAGGCTGTGTTGTTTGGTGGACAACTGTTACAGTTGTGTTCAGAAGTTTACATACAGTGACATGAATGTCATCTTGGATATGAATGTCATGGCAATATTTGGGCTTTCAGTAATTTCTTTGAACTGTTCTTTTTCTGTAGCAGAATGTACAGCATACATCTTTAATTAAAAAAACACTAGAATTTGGTGCACAAGTTTTAATTTTCTTTGGGTTTTCTGAAATCAACACAGGGTCAAAATTATACATACAGGATCAAAAATATACATTCAGCACACCTAATATTTGGGTAACATGTCTCTTTGCAAGATTCACCTTGACCAAACATTTTTGTTTACCTTGAACAAGCTTCTGGAAGAATTCTGGTTGGATATTTCATGACTCTTAATGGTAGAATTGGTAGAGTTCAATTAATTTTTTTTTCTTGGCATGGACTCAACTTATAAGCACGGTCCAATAGGGTTGAAGTCAGGACTTGTTTTAAGCTTAATGTTAGCCTGCTTTATCCTCCACAACCAGCTTTGATGCCTGTTTGGGTTCATTGTCCTGTTGTAACTCCCAAGTTCCAAGTCATGTTCAAGTTTCTGATGGTTTATGCTGAAGAATTCTGAGGTAGTTAACTTCTTCATTATTCCATCCATTTTGTGCAATGAACCAGTTCCACTGGCAGCAAAATAGCCCCAGAGCAATGATGATTGTACCACCACCACCACCAGCTGGTACAGTGTTCCTGTGTACATGGTGGTCATTGTGGCCAAACAACTCAATCTTTGTCTCATCTGACCATACAGCTATCCTCCAGAAGGCTTTTTCTTTGTTCATATGGTCAGGTTCAAACTTTAGTTAAGCTTGAAGGTGTCAATTTTGGAGCAGAGGGTTATTTCTTGGATAGCAGCCTCTTAGTCCATGGTGAGCTGAACTGTAGACAGTGATCCATCAGCTTCCAGTTCATGGCAGGGCTGTGCCATGGTGGTTCCCAGGTTGTTCCTGATCATCCAAACCAATTTCCTTTTAGCTGAGGGTGACAGTTTGGGTTTTCTTGAAGCAAAGTGGCTTGGCAAAGTGAATACACCTCACAATAACTTGCATACAATTGTTTGAACTGATCTTGGAATTTGCAGTTGTTTAGAAATGGCTCCAAGAGACATTCTGGAGTTGTGTACATCTGTGATACTCTTTCTCAGATCTGCACTGAGCTCCTTGGACTTTCCCATTTTAATGTGTGTTGGTCAATCCAGTGAGTGCTGTAGGTGCAATAGCTTATCAAATCAGTCTCATAAATTCATCAAATCAGTCTCATAAATTCATTAATCATTAATTCAAGTATCTGTTTATAGCTAAACTATTAAAATCAATGGAATAACTTGAAGTTACTATAGTTAATGAGTATTGTAGCTCTGATATAATACATTTACTCTAGATCTATAACGTTCATATAACAACCAAATGGGTGAAGGCAATTAGAATACTTTTCTTGGCAGAGGTTGGCACTTCAGTGAATATTGTAACAATAAACAGGACACAGTTTATTCCAAAGATACCATTTATTGAAATAGCTGACATGAATTAGCGAACTAATACTGATCAAGTATAGCAACAATAGCAGCCAAGGAATCATTCAATATAAATGGTGAGACAATATGTACAAATAAGAATCAGTAGTGTATATGATGATAACTAAGGTACTAACAGTGATCAGAAGTAATAAGCTATATACAAGTTTACAGTGTAGGGGCGAGGTGGATGTTAAAATGTGAAAGGGAAGCCACGTGTGTGTGTGTGTGTGTGTGTGTGTGTGTGTGTGTGTAATGTGAATGGAATGCAGCCGTGCCCAAAAAGGGGGATGGTCAGCACAGAAAGGGCGTGCGAAAATGAACAAAGGAATCTGTAGTTCAAATTAGTCTCGGCTAGGCCTTAAACCCAAATTCTACTCAAATCCAAATGTTGAGGAGTGGAGTATGATGGAGGGAGTTAAAAAGAGAGGGAGAGAGAGAGAGAGCATGTGCAATCTAACTAAATACAGATAGTAAACAAGGTAAATCAACAACGCGTGGTCTAAGACTGACTTTCATGTGACTCAAAATGCATACATTTAAACCATAAATGAATTCAAATAATCAACACTCTTCACATTAACTAGCTACAAGTAAAACTAATGATTGCCCAGATGCTAGCCTCACTTGGGGTTCGCTCTTGTTAGCGATTGGAAGTGTGCCTTCTGCTCAAAAGATAGTGCAGAACGCAGATCCAGGAAGAAGACGGTTTTGTTCCTTACAGCTCGTCAGTTGAAGATCCTCAGTGTCCCGTTGGTCGTCCAATGATCTAGAAGGAATCTTGTTTATAATTTGTCGACATTGAAAAAGGGAAAAGGGATCCGGCTGCCTTTTCTCTTTGAAACACTGTGTGGGCTGCAGTAACTAACCGGTTCAGTTATTATTACAACTATGTTCTTCTTCTTTTGGCTGCTCCCGATTAGGGGTCGCCACAGTGGACCTTTTGTCTCCATTGCTCCCTGTCTTCCGCATCCTTCTCTACCATATCTGCCACTTTCATGTCCTCTCTCACCACATCCATGTATCTCCTCTTTGGCCTTCCTCATTTTCATTTGCCTGGCAGCTCCATCCTCAACATTCTCCTTCCCACATGCTCTGCATCTCTTCTCAGGATGTCCCCATACCATCTCAGTTTCACTTCTCTTAGCTTAATTCCCAAGCTCTCCACATGTGCTGTCCCTCTGATGTGCTCGTTCCTTATCCTGTCCAACCTTGTCACTCCCATCGCAAACCTTAACATCCTCAACTCCGCCACCTCCAACTTTGCCTCCTGTCTCTTCGTTAAGGGTACAGTCTCCAATCCATACATCACAGCTGGTCTCACTACTGTCTTATACATCTTACCTTTCACTTTTGCTGGGACTTTCCTATCACAAATGACTCCCAAAATCCTTCTCCAACTGCTCCACCCTGCCTGCACTCTCTTTCTCACCTCACTATCGCAGCCCCCATTTTCCTGCACAGTTGACCCCCGGTACTTGAATTCACCAACTTTCTTTACATCTACTCCTTGCAGCTTCACTACACTCTCATCCCCATTCTCATTGATGCACATTATTATTATTATAATATAATTATTAGTTATTATTACAACTATGCAAAGGTCAAATACATTGAACTTTGGCTAAAGTCCGGTATCAATAGCTCGTTCTCTATTCTTTGTCCTTCAGTAGCGCCAATGCATGGCTTCTCTCTTTCATGTGTGGAATCCACCGCCAGAGAAGGAATCCACCGCCAGAGAGAGCGAGTTCCGGGCCCACGACTGGTTTAAAGCAGTCGCGACATCACTGTACCTGGTATCCGGTATCGTCTCTGTCCAATACCATTACAGGGAGTCAGAGGAAGGGGCGGAGATAGAACATGGCGTCGAGTACAGAGATTGGTGTGTTCAAACTGGTTGTGAAAGGGTTACCATGGTTACGGGCATGGCGGCCATCCCTACAGTGCTGTAAATAAACCCTTTTTATGAAGGCACAGAGAAGCTACCAGCTGTAGTCAATCATGATCACTAACAGGAAGTTAAGAGACCTCAGCCTTGGCAAGATAATTAGACGTTTTGGAAGTTTCAGCACCTCTGAATTAATAATCTAAGTGAGCGTATGTAAATTTTTGACCCTGTTTGTAGTATAAATTTGGCCCTGTGTTGATTTCAGAACACCAAAAGAAAATTAAAACTTTTGCACCAAATTCTAGTGGTTTTTTTTAATTAAATATGTATGCTGTACAATCATTCTGTCACAGAAAAAGAACAGTTCAAAGAAATTACTGAAAAGCCCAAATATTGCCATGACATTCATATCCAAGATGACATTCATGTCACTGTATGTAAACTTCTGACCACAACTATACATTCCACTAACTTTTCTCTCCCCTTTGATTTGCAGAGTGACGCGTCGGACAGAGGACCAGGGGGCATCTTGTCCCAGATGGTGGTGGGGGAGGAGCACCTGGTGCTGTACATGAGCCGCAAGCTCTCGGTGTGAGAGACTAAGTACAGCACCATTGAAAAGGAGTGTCTGGCCATAAAGTGGGTGATCCTCACCCTCCAGTACTACCTGCTGGAAAGCCCTTTCACTTTCTGCTCAGATCATGCCCTGCTCCAGTAGCTCTACCGCATGAAGGATGCCAATAGGCAGCTCACTTGTTGGTATCTAGTTCTGCAGCACTTTATGTTCAAGGTGGTCTACAGGCCAGAGGCGCAGATGGTGGAGGCGGATTATTTTTCCTATTGGGGGGAGTCAGCTACATGCTGAATAGCTCCCTGGCCTGAGTCGGGTGGTGGGGGTATGTGGCAGCGGGGGCATGGTTGAGTGTCAGTTCGTGAATGATGAGCGAGGCCGGGGAAGGTGAGTGGCAAAATGATCACACTTGTGTCTAACCGTGTGTGTGTGTGTGTGTGTGTGTGTGTTACAGTGACAGCTGAGGGCTGATAAGGGGAAAGGGCAGAGAGGAGGGAGTTCTCTCGACTAGAGCATTCTTGTGTATATGTGTGTGTCAGTCAAAATTGCTGAATAGCATTCCTTGAGCTCATTAAAAAGAAAACTATTGAATGAAAACTCACCTATTCCAGTGCTTCAGTGTTCCACTACACTCAGGGACTATCCTACCTTTGTATTACAATACACATTATTATCTAGGTAAGCCAGCTGGATATGCTCATGTATTTTCATTTCACCTACAATTTTTTTCCCAATTTAACAATGCATTACTTGTACCAGTAATAGAACGCTAAATGGCATACATCCATGAAACCACTTGGAACAATTAGGATATGCTACTAATATGCTACCTAATACAATATTTTTAATACTTAATGAGTTCATCACTCAAAGATCTCTTATGCACACACTTCATCAACATGCCACTACTGTAAGGACCCTTGGTTAATAGTGGGTAACTTAATAGTTCACAAGAATGCAATTTTATGGCCAAACTGTGAGTAGGTTTTAAAGACAGAGAATCAAACATCACATTACACAGCAGTAAAGCACTATTTAGCCTCAAATTTCCTCAACATTTCTTCCAGGTGATATTCCAAACTTATTTCATGCTAATTTTTTCTTAGATTTAATAAAAATTATGTTGTTTAAAAAAAAAAACCTACAACTGCTAACCCGACAACTTTTTCTAATTTATAACTTTCTCTAACATATAACTCCATATAACATATATATATATATATATATATATATATATATATATATATATATATATATATATATATATATATATATATATATATATATATATATATAGTTGTTTTGTCTGTAACCACTTATTCCGTGCAGGGTCGCAGGGCAAGCTGGAGCTTATCCCCGCTTGGGGTTGAATTCATGCAAAGCTAGAAAAAAGTCGTTCATCAATGAGAAGCAAAGAAGAGCCAGGCTGAGGTTTGCTAAAGACCATAAGGATTGGACCATAGAGGACTGGAGTAAGGTCATCATCTCTGAGTCGAATTTTCAGTCTTTCCCATCACCTAGTCATCTAATGGTTAGATGGAGACCTGGAGAGGCCCACTAGCCACAGTGTCTCGCACCCATTGTGAAATTTGGTGGAGGATCAGTAATGATCTGGGGGTACTTCAACAAGGCTAGAATGGGGCAGACTTTTGCTTGTGAAAGACACATGAATCAAGCCATGTACAAAGTTATCCTGGAAGAAAACTTGTTCCCAGCTCTGAGGATTGGGTTTTCCAGCAGGACAATGTTCCATACCACACAGCCAGGTCAATCAAGGTGTGGATGGAGGACCACAAGATCAAGACCCTGTCATGACCAGCCCAATTTTCAGACCTGAATCCCACTGAAAATCTCTGGAATGTGATCAAGAGGAAGATGGATGGTCACAAGCCATCAAACAAAGCTGAGCTGATTTTTTTTTTTGTGCCAGAAGTGGCATAAAGTCACCCAAGAGCAATGTGAAAGACTGGTGGAGACAGGGTTATTCCACCAAATATTGATTTCTGAACTCATCCTAAGTTCAAACATTAAGAAGAAGAAGAAACCTTTATTTGTCACATACACACTTCAAGCACAGTGAGATTCATCCTCTGCATTTAACCGATCTGAAGCAGTGAACACACGCACACACACCCAGAGCAGTGGGCAGCCATACTACAGCGCCCGGGAAGCAGTCAGGGGTTAGGTACCTTGCTCAAGGGCACTTCAGCCCAAGGTCACCCCATTAGTATTGTATTGTGTTGTTTAAAATTGAATATGGTCTTGATTTTTATGCATTATTCAAGGTCTGAAAACACTTAATCTTTTTTTGTTATTTTGACCAGTGTTCATTTTCTGCAATTATATGCTGTAAGTGACAAGGTTTTTATGTGTAATTTGGGAGGAATGTCAGACACTTATGGAATAAAACAAAAATGTTCATGTTCCTCAAACACATACTTATAAAAAGTAAAACCAGAGAAACTGATCATTTTACAATGCGCTTGTGGCAGCGGGGGCGTGGTCAAGCACCGGTCTGTGACAGGAGGGCGGAGTCGGGGAAGGTAAGTGGCAGATTCACTTCACCTGAGAGCAATTAACCTGTGTTTGTGTGTCTTCCCAGGGACCGCGCCCTATTTAGGGAGGGAGAGCGAGAGCAGAGGAGATCTCTCCCGAACCAGACACCTGTGTGTGTGTGTGCGTGTGTCTGGTTAAAACCTCTTGTGTCCTCTGAAAAGTGGAAACAATTAAACTGTTTGTTGGACCTGATCTCTGTCCTGCCGTCCTCTGTGCTCCACCCACACCTAGGGAAGTCTACAGTGGTGCCGAAACCCGGGAAATGGAGCACCAACCCAGCAGCCCCATGGAATCCTCCCCGTTCACCGACCTGGTCCACGCCCTCGCCACGGCTCAGCAAAGCCAGCACCAGGCGCTCATCACACTCCGAAAGGAACAAGAGCGGCGCTTCGATGCCCTGGTGCTGGCCCAGCAAGAAGATCGCAAGGCGTTCCGGCGTCTCCTCGCGTCGGCGGGGCCCACCAGCGCTCCGGCCGCGGGCCCGTCTCCCCTCACCTTAACTAAGATGGGCCCGCAGGATGACCCCGAGGCTTTCTTCACGTTATTCGAACAGGTCGCTGAAGCCTCGGGGTGGCCGATGGAGCAGCGCGCGGCGCGCCTCCTCCCCCTCCTGACGGGAGAGGCGCAGCTGGCTGCACTACAGCTCCCCGCCGATCGCCGGCTGGCCTACGCCGACCTTCGCCGGGCTGTCCTTCAGCGCGTGGGGCGCACGCCGGAGCAGCAGCGCCAGCGCTTCCGCGCGCTGCGGATGGAGGAAGTCGGCAGCCCGTTCGCGTTCGGCCAGCAGCTCCGGGACGCCTGCTGGCGGTGGCTGAGGGCCGAAGATCGCGACGCCGAGGGAATCGTCGATCAGGTGGTACTGGAACAGTTCATCGCCCGCTTACCAGCAGGAGCCGCGGAGTGGGTCCAGTGCCACCACCCGGCGTCGCTGGATCAGGCAGTCGAGCTGGCGGAGGATCATCTGGCGGCTGTCTCGGCGGCAGGACAGCGGATGTCGACATCTCTTCTCTCCTCTTCTCTTTCTCTCTCTCTCTCCCCTCCTTCTGTGTCCCGTCCTCGCCCCATTCCCCCACCGCGGAGGCGGGGGCCGGCACCACCCCTGCCGGCCCGCCGCACCCGCGGTGCCCTCCCGTGTCTCCCTTCTGTGTCTGTCTCTCCCCCACCTCAGGTGAGTGAGCCCCAGAGCACCGGTGCAGAGGGGAAGCCCGGGCCGGTTTGCTGGCGCTGCGGGGAACCGGACCACCTTCAACAGCAGTGCACAGCAATGGAAGTGGGCGCGGTGGTTCGGATCCCCGACGCGCCAGAGGCCGCCCTCGATCGGGCCGGAGCGTATCGCATACCGGTGAGTATCCAAGGGGCTACATATCAGGCATTGGTGGATTCTGGTTGTAATCAGACCTCAATTCGCCAAAGCCTGGTTCAAAACGAGGCATTGGGGGGAGCACAAGGGGTGAAGGTTTTGTGTGTGCACGGGGATGTTCACAGCTACCCTTTGGTGTCGGTCCACATTATTTTCAGAGGGGAAAAATTTATAGTGAAGGCGGCGGTTAATCCTCGCCTCACCCACTCGTTAATTTTGGGGACTGATTGGCCGGGATTTCGGGGTTTAATGACGCGCCTAGTAGAGAGTGGGTCCTGCCAGTTGACAGGGGGAGGTCCCGGTGTCGTTTTGGCGGGAGCAGCTGTCGCGGAGCCGTCTACGTCATCTCCGCGTCAGGGTGAGGAGCCACCGGCTCCTCCTCTCTCTATTGGGGAATCCCTCGCGGATTTCCCATTGGAGCAGTCGCGAGACGAGACTCTGCGGCATGCGTTTGACCAAGTGAGAGTAATCGATGGTCAAACGCTCCAGCCGAACGCCACCCCGTCCTTCCCCTACTTCGCGATTATGAAGGATAGATTATACCGAGTGACGCAGGACACTCAAACTAAAGAGCGAGTCACGCAGCTTTTGATTCCAAAGAGCCGCCGGGAATTAGTATTCCAGGCGGCTCACTTTAATCCCATGGCTGGACACTTAGGGCAGGATAAAACACTAGCCCGAATAATGGCCCGATTCTATTGGCCGGGGATTCGCGGCGATGTCCGTAGGTGGTGTACGGCATGCCGCGAATGCCAGTTAGTAAATCCAGCGGCCATTCCAAAAGCGCCGTTGCGCCCTCTACCGTTAATCGAGACCCCGTTTGAAAGAATTGGGATGGATCTCGTCGGGCCATTAGATCGGTCAGCACGAGGGTACCGCTTTATATTAGTTCTGGTGGACTATGCAACGCGATACCCGGAAGCAGTGCCTCTGCGCAATATCTCAGCACGCAGTATTGCAGAGGCACTCTTCCGCGTCATCTCCCGAGTTGGAATCCCGAAAGAGATTCTGACTGATCAAGGCACTACGTTTATGTCACGAACACTACGCGAACTGTATGGGTTATTGGGGATTAAGCCGATCCGCACCAGTGTATATCACCCACAAACGGACGGTTTAGTAGAACGGTTCAACCGCACCCTCAAAAATATCATTAAAAAATTCGTAAGTGAGGACGCACGTAATTGGGATAAGTGGCTCGAACCCTTGCTGTTCTCAGTGCGAGAGGTCCCTCAAGCCTCCACGGGGTTCTCCCCGTTCGAATTATTATATGGGCGTAAGCCGCGCGGCATCCTAGACGTGCTGCGGGAAAATTGGGAGGAGGGACCTTCACAGAGTAAGAATGAAATTCAGTACGTTATGGACCTGCGCGCAAAACTCCACACGCTCACCCACCTAACTCAGGAGAATTTGCGGCAGGCCCAGGAACGGCAAGCCCGCCTGTACAACAAGGGTACGCGCCTTAGAGAGTTCACACCGGGAGATAAAGTACTCGTACTCTTGCCCACGTCGAGCTCCAAATTAATCGCCAAGTGGCAAGGACCCTTTGAGGTCACACGGCGAGTCGGGGATGTCGACTATGAGGTGAGGCGAACAGACAGGGGTGGGGCGCTACAGATTTACCACCTCAATCTGCTCAAACTCTGGAACGAGGAGGTCCCCGTGGCGTTGGTGTCGGTAGTTCCGGAGAAGGCGGAGCTGGGGCCGGAGGTTCAAAAAGGGAATTTGGCATCATGTACCTCTCCGGTCCCCTGTGGAGACCACCTCTCCCCGACCCAACTCACGGAGGTCGCCCAGTTGCAAGCCGAGTTTTCGGATGTGTTCTCGCCCCTGCCCGGTCGCACTAACCTCATAGAACACCACATAGAGACACCCCCGGGGGTGGTAGTGCGTAGCCGCCCTTATAGACTACCCGAACACAAAAAAAAGGTGGTTCGGGAAGAACTTCAGGCCATGCTCGAAATGGGCATCGTCGAGGAGTCCCACAGCGACTGGAGCAGCCCGGTGGTCTTGGTTCCCAAGGCCGACGGCTCGGTCCGGTTCTGTGTGGACTATAGAAAAGTCAACGCGGTGTCTAAATTCGACGCGTACCCAATGCCTCGCATTGATGAGCTGCTCGATCGACTAGGCACGGCTCGCTTTTACTCGACACTGGATTTAACGAAGGGATATTGGCAGATCCCCTTGACTCCATTATCCCGGGAGAAAACGGCCTTTTCCACACCGTTCGGCTTACACCAGTTCGTCACACTTCCGTTTGGGCTGTTTGGGGCGCCCGCTACGTTTCAGCGGCTGATGGACCGGGTCCTCCGGCCCCACGCCACCTATGCGGCCGCCTACCTGGACGACATTATCGTTTATAGTAACGACTGGCAGCGGCACCTGCAACACCTGAGGGCCGTCCTTAGGTCGCTGAGACGGGCGGGACTCACGGCCAACCCAAAGAAGTGTGCGATTGGGCGGGTGGAAGTACGGTATCTGGGCTTCCACTTGGGCAACGGGCAGGTGCGTCCCCAGATTAATAAGACAGCAGCGATTGCGGCCTGCCCGAGGCCCAAGACCAAAAAGGGGGTGAGACAGTTCCTGGGGCTGGCTGGCTACTATCGTAGGTTTATACCTAATTATTCGGACGTCACCAGCCCGCTGACTGACCTCACTAAAAAGGGGGCGCCAGATCCGGTCCAGTGGACGGAGCAGTGCCAGCGGGCTTTCTCTGAGGTAAAGGCTGCACTGTGTGGGGGGCCACTTTTACACTCCCCTGACTTCTCTCTCCCTTTTATGTTACAGACGGATGCGTCGGACAGAGGGCTGGGGGCCGTTTTGTCCCAGCAGGTGGAGGGGGAGGATCGCCCGGTCCTATACATCAGCCGGAAGCTGTCAGTGCGTGAGGGGCGCTACAGCACGATTGAGAAGGAGTGCCTGGCGATCAAATGGGCGGTCCTCGCCCTCCGGTACTACCTGCTGGGGCGCTCTTTCACCCTCTGTTCGGACCACGCGCCCCTCCAGTGGCTCCACCGCATGAAAGATGCCAACGCGCGGATCACCCGTTGGTATCTGGCGCTCCAACCCTTTAATTTCAAGGTGGTCCACAGGCCGGGGGCGCAGATGGTCGTGGCGGACTTCCTCTCCCGTCAAGGGGGGGGGGAGTCGGCTGCGGGCCGGACGGCTGCCCGGCCTGAGTCGGGCGGTGGGGGTATGTGGCAGCGGGGGCGTGGTCAAGCACCGGTCTGTGACAGGAGGGCGGAGTCGGGGAAGGTAAGTGGCAGATTCACTTCACCTGAGAGCAATTAACCTGTGTTTGTGTGTCTTCCCAGGGACCGCGCCCTATTTAGGGAGGGAGAGCGAGAGCAGAGGAGATCTCTCCCGAACCAGACACCTGTGTGTGTGTGTGCGTGTGTCTGGTTAAAACCTCTTGTGTCCTCTGAAAAGTGGAAACAATTAAACTGTTTGTTGGACCTGATCTCTGTCCTGCCGTCCTCTGTGCTCCACCCACACCTAGGGAAGTCTACAGCGCTCTCTCTCTCTCTCTCTCTCTCTCTCTCTCTCTCTCTCTCTCTCTACCGTATGTATGTATGCATGTATATAAAATTCTCAATTAGTTACTAATTGCTGCTTATTTAACCCTTACATAATAACACTGTTGGTTGACTCTTTATCTCAGTTATGAACTATACCCTTTTTTACTCACAAACTCAGTATTACCGGCTCTGTGTCAAATCTCATCACTTAAGCTATAACTTATAGCTTAATATCTGTTCCTTGGTATTCTCATGCAACTGGAGCAAGGGGATGTATTTGCATGCTTCTTTATTAACAAATCCAAATCAAACAAGAGTGCTCTGCCTTCATAATGAGAAGACAGGCATGGTTCAATTGATCTGGCAACAAATGCATTTAGAGCAAACATGTTCTTAAGCAAGAAGTAAGGCAGAGGTCAAAAACCAACAAAGAACTATGAAGAAAAATAGCAAAACCTTACAAAGAGCTGAAGTGAACCATTTAAATATATGGATTGAATAATTTAAAAAAAATTGGACTGAAACAAGAGACTAGTATAGTCAGTAATCAGGTGAGAGTCATCAATGTACTGTCTGGACTGGATTGGATATGACAGGTATTTGTTGTGCATCTAGTGGTCCCCAAACAGTTAACTAAATAATATTATTCTGCACTACCATTTTGCTGTTATTACCATTTAGACAATAAGCCTCAAGTGGAAATTTAAATAATGGACTTTTTTTTTTTTGCTTACAATACATATGGAACAAAACTATTTTAACACTATTGACATGCTTTGATGTAATGAGCAAAAACTATGCTTTGACAACTATATCCTTCTCTGTTGTTGTGTTTGGCTAAAATAAAACCCTGTTCAATACTCCTTTCTTCATAAATATTCTGCTGAAAGCATATGCACATAACTACCAAAGGTTTGTGGACACCTGACCATCACACCCATATATCAGCCTTCCCCAAACTGTTGCCACAAAGATGGAGGCACACAATTGTATACAATGTCTTTGTACACTGTAGCATTTCATTTTCCCTTTGCTGGAACTAATGGCCCCAAACCTCTTTCAGCATGACAATGCCCCTGTGCACAAATTGAGGTCCATGAAGAAATGGTTTGACAAGACTGGAGTGGAAGAACTTGAGTGACTTCCACAGAGCCCTGACCTCAAAACAGTGAACACCTTTGGGATAAACTGGAATGCTGATTGCACCCCAGGTCTCCTCACCTGACATCAATGCCTGACTCACTAATGCTGTTGTGGTTATTAGAACAACAATGGGGGGATTAATCCAGAATATGGTGTTCAAAAAGCACATATGGGTGCACATATGGGAGAGATGAGTTATGGTATTGTATGAGAAAGAGTGGAGTGAATGAGAAGTATATTAGAGTGGTGCAAGACATGTATGAGAACAGTGAAACAGCAGTGAGGTGTGCAGTTGGAACAACTGAATGGTTCAAGGTGAAGGTGGAACTCCATCAAGGATCTGCTTTGAGTCCTTTTTTGTTTGCCATAGTGATGGATAGCTTGATGGACGAAGTGAGGCAAGAGTCACCATGGAACATGATGTTTGTGGATGATATTGTGATATGTGGTGAAAGTAGAAAGGAGGTTGAGTTGGGTTTGGAGAGATGGAGGTATGCATTGGAATGAAGAGGAATGAAGGTGAGCAGTAACAAAACAGAATACATGTGCATCAGTGAGAATGGGGATGAGAGTGTAGTGAAGATGCAAGGAGTAGACGTAAAGAAAGTTGGTGAATTCAAGTACCGGGGGTCAACTGTGCAGGAAAATGGGGGCTGCGATAATGAGGTGAGAAAGAGAGTGCAGGCAGGGTGGAGCAGTTGGAGAAGGATTTCGGGAGTCATTTGTGATAGGAAAGTCCCAGCAAAAGTGAAAGGTAAGATGTATAGGACAGTAGCGAGACCAGCTGTGATGTATGGATTGGAGACTGTACCCTTAACGAAGAGACAGGAGGCAAAGTTGGAGGTGGTGGAGTTGAAGATGTTAAGGTTTGCGATAGGAGTGACAAGGTTGGACAGGATAAGGAACGAGCACAGAGGGACAGCACATGTGGAGAGCTTGGGAATTAAACTAAGAGAAGTGAAACTGAGATGGTATGGGCACATCCTGAGAAGAGATGCAGAGCATGTGGGAAGTAGAATGTTGAGGATGGAGCTGCCAGGCAAATGAAAACGAGGAAGGCCAAAGAGGAGACACATGGATGTGGTGAGAGAGGACATGAAAGTGGCAGGTGTGGTAGAGAAGGATGCGGAAGACAGGGAGCAATGGAGACGAAAGATCCGCTGTGGTGACCCCTAATCGGGAGCAGCCAAAAGAAGAAGAAGAGTGTACATTGTAAAAAAAAATCTTGTCAAATTTACAGTGAAAAACTGGCAGCTGTGGTTGCCATTTTTTCACCGTAAAAAATACAGTGACAGTGTATATGGCTTTACGGTAAGGTATATCAACACTTGTAAAAACAACAGTTTGAAAATGTTCAATTTTACAGGTATTCAATGTACAATAATCAATACATAACTGTTAATTTTACGGATATTCATTGTACAATAAACAATGATGGTTACAAGCAATGATCTACTAGACAGATATATATATATATATATTTTTTTTTTTTTAAGAATTTTTTGGGGGGCTTTTTTCACCTTTATTGGATAGGACAGTGCAGAGACAGGAAATGAGCTAGAGAGAGAGACAGGGAGGGATTGGGAAATGACCTCAGGTCAGAATCGAACCCGGGTCCCCGGATTCATGGTATGATGCCTTAGTCGACTGAGCCACGACGGTGGGCATTTTTTAATTATTTTTAACAGGGCAATGATGTAATTTTAACTATCACATTCTGTTTTAGTATTACAGTTTGTCTGTGTTTAAACTACAACAATTTGTAAATTCTACAAAAAAAATATGATCAATTCAACATATTCTTACTGTTAAATTAACAGTGGTATTTGGTTAGGAGTTTTACAGTATATTGATGTAAATTACACACTGCTTCATTGTTTTTGTATTTACAGGTTTTTTATGTCATGATTTTACATAAATTCACTGTTAATTCTACGGACATTTTTTACAGTGTAGCATATTCTTCTGAACGGTTACTTTGAATCTTAGTTGGTGCTCACTCTTAGTCAGTTCCCCGTTTTGGATTTTGTGAACTAGTTTGCCATAGGCCTCTCATACCTATCCACTACAGTGGCCACAATCTACCCCAGTCACTGCTTTCCTCAAAATAAATCTATATTTTTTTCCTCATGAAAGTCCAATTTCTCTTACTCTAGCAAATCTACAATCAGCAGCTCAGCTATACGCTTTTCCATGCATGTATAGATTTCTTGCAGAGGCTAATAGTCCCAACCATTTAGAGGCATCCTCCTGTAGCTGTTCAACAATACAAAACACAAGACTTGCTATGAATAAATTATCTCTTTCTGGTGACTGCTCATCAGATTGCGTCTGTTTTTCAGCTTTAAAAGCAATGACCACCTAGGAGACTGTATCTCCAGGTTGAGTCAAATTCGATCTAGAGATCTAAAGGCCTTGAGCAGCCAGTTATTCCCAAATGGAGCTTTTTGGCTGTGTGACATCTTTGAAGAGAACTCACAGAGCCAATAACCCGTTATTCCAGGTTTCCCATGAGACCAGGCCAGGTATCCAATACAATCTATTGCATTTCTACAAACGGCTCCAGGATGAAGCAGAGTGTGAACATATGAGCTGTCAGTGAGCTGAGCCAAGTGGCATCATATAGCTGAAAACTACAGAAGCTATCTTCCAACACTGACAGCTTTTTTCTCCTATTCTTGCTGTGTTTCCCAAACTGCAAATTAAAAGAATATGTGCACCATGATGGCAATTCAGAATGTCTGCTGTAACAATGAATTACAGCAACTCACTCTCCTACTACAAGACATGAGGCCATTATACTGTATATGCATTATAAATATGGAATCAATGTTTTAGGGATCATTTAGATGCATGTTTTATTAGCTTTGGTCTAGCTGATTACTGCATACTCACATATGCATGTCCCTACTGTGACCTACAGTATTGATAACCTCAATGAGAAATGAACAGACATTATTTATTTTTTATGTAGTGCCATGTCTGGCAAAACCTGAATGTGAACCTAAATGTGCAATTTATTGTTAGAATTACATATATTAATTGAAAATCTATTTCACAACATTCTCCCGATATTATTCAGTCAATTATTTCAGTTGCTCAGTCAGTTTACACACATTGGTCTAAGTGACATGAGGTTGCATGGGTGAAAAATAAATACAGTGGTGCTTGAAAGTTTGTGAACTCTTTAGAATTTTCGATATTTCTGCATAAATATGACCTAAAACATCATCAGATTTTCACACAAGTCCTAAAAGTAGATAAAGAGAACCCAGTTTAAAAAAACAAGACAAAAATATTATACTTGGTCATTTATTTATTGAGGAAACTCATCCAATATTACATATCTGTGAGTGGCAAAAGTATGTGAACCTCAAGAATTAGTAGTTAATTTGACGGTGAAATTAGAGTCAGGTGTTTTCAATCAATGGGATGACAATCAGGTGCGAGTGGGCACCCTGTTTTATTTAAAGAACAGGGATCTATCAAAGTCTGATCTTCACAACGCATGTTTGTGGAAGTGTATCATGGCACGAACAAAGGAGATTTCTGAGGACCTCAGAAAAAGCGTTGTTGATGCCCATCAGGCTGGAAAAGGTTACAAAACCATCTCTAAAGAGTTTGGACTCCACCAATCCACAGTCAGACAGATTGTGTACAAGTGGAGGAAATTCAAGACCATTGTTACCCTCCCCAGGAGTGGTCGACCAACAAAGATCACTCCAAGAGCAAGGCATGTAATAGTCGGTGAAGTCACAAAGGACCCCAGGGTAACTTCTAAGCAACTGAAGGCCTCTCTCACATTGGCTAATGTTAATGTTCATGAGTCCACCATCAGGAGAACACTGAACAACAATGGTGTGCATGGCAGGGTTGCAAGGAGAAAGCCATTGCTCTCCAAAAAGAACATTGCTGCTCGTCTGTAGTTTGCTAAAGATCACATGGACAAGCCAAAAGGCTATTGGAAAAATGCTTTATGGATGGATGAGACCAAAATAGAACTTTTTGGTTTAAATGAGAAGCGTTATGTTTGGAGAAAGGAAAACACTGCATTCCAGCATAAGAACCTTATCCCATCTGTGAAACATAGTGGTGGTAGTATCATGGTTTGGGCCTGTTTTGCTGCATCTGGGCCAGGATGGCTTGCCATCATTGATGGAACAATGAATTCTGAATTATACCAGCAAATTCTAAAGGAAAATGTCAGGACATCTGTCCATGAACTGAATCTCAAGAGAAACTGGATCATGCAGCAAGATTAGATTAGATAGATACTTTATTAATCCCAGAGGGAAATTCAAGGTATCCAGTAACATTTCTGCATTGCACAAGATCAATACAAAACTAAATAGCATTATACAAGGAAATCATATCAAAAACTAAAATACAAAATACCAAAGAAATAAAACATTACCAATAAGAGCAAATAATAGAATATACAGCTCTCAGTGTGAGAGGTAGTGAGGTAGTGCAGTTGGCAGTAACCAGTCACAGTGCAAATAAGAGTGTAATGAGCAGTGCAAATACTTTGTGAACAGTTACATACATGTGCAGTGTGTTTAGTGGTATATGATAGATAAAAAGCATAGTATATTACATGATAGGCAAAGTATATATCAGTACATATAGTATATGTAATAGTGTGATAGTATACGATATATAATACTAAATTAATAATAAAGATTAAGTTAGTATATATAGCAGTATGTATAATATATAAGTAAGTAGGTACATTATAACAGTATATAATAATAAAGTATATAATAAGGTAAAGTACAACATACCGGCCTATCTACAAATATCTGTATATGCCCATCTATGCATATAATGTACATCTATGTAAGCAGCAGAAAAGTGCAATGGACATGAAATGAGCAGTGTAACTAGTCCTGAGTACAGCAGAGTCACAGAGTCTTATTTTTGCTGAGCCGGGAGGAGTTGAACAGTCTAATGGCCCGAGGGACAAAAGACTTCCTGAATCTGTCCGTGGTGCAGGGCAGGGACAACAGTCTGCCACTGAACGAGCTCCTTTGCCTGATGATGGTGCCATGCAGAGGGTGGTGAACATTGTCCATAATTGAATGCAGTTTGCTCATGGCCCTTCGCTCTGCCACTGATTTAAGGGACTCCAGCTCAGTTCCCAGCACAGAGCCAGCTTTCCTCACCAGCCTGTCAAGCCATCCAGCATCTGTCTTCTTAATGCTGCCTCCCCAACACACTACAGCACAGAAGAGGACACTGGCTACCACAGACTGGTAGACCATCAGCATTCCCCATAAGCACCGATGGAACCGAGGGTTTGTACCTCCACCGCCCCTCCATCTTCTTAGCCTTGCGCTTGGCCCTGGCTCTGCAGCCCCGGTACCTCTTCCTCAGTTCCGCAGGTATTGAGTGGACAATGCCCTCACGTCCCCTTGGTCATAGGGCGAGCAGTTGTTCCTGAGTATAACCACGAAAATCTCCACTGCACCGCATGTTGACACCAGAAATATCCATAAGATATAATAATAATACACACCAGACGTGTGTAATTGTAAAAAGACTAAAAGAAAAACACTAAAAGAAAGCGCTAAAGTAAAAGAAAGACGATACAGACGGAGCTACTGGAGAGGCTGCCGCTCTGCGTCAGACAACAACCCTAAGCACACAAGACGTTCTACCAAAGAATGGTTAAAGAAAAATAATGTTTTGGAATGGCCAAGTCAAAGTCCTGACCTTAATCCAATCGAAATGTTGTGGAAGGACCTGAAGTGAGCAGTTCATGTGAGGAAACCTACCAACATCCCAGAGTTGAAACTGTTCTGTACGGAGGAATGGGCTAAAATTCCTCCAAGCCGGTGTGCAGGACTGATCAACAGTTACCGAAAATGTTTAGCTGCAGTTATTGCTGCACAAGGGGGTCACACCAGATACTGAAAGCTCACTCACAGATATGTAATATTGGATCATTTTCCTCAATAAATAAATGACCAAATATAATATTTTTGCCTCATTTGTTTAACTGGGTTCTCTTTATCTACATTTAGGACTTGTGTGAATATCTGATGATGTTTTAGGTCCTATTTATGCAGAAATATAGAACATTCTAAAGGGTTCACAAACTTTCAAGCACCATTGTAGGTAATTATCCCACCAATGTGATGCAGCAAGGGTAGTGAGTGACACATAGCCATCCATTCAAGCCTCTGCTCACATAAATATCTAACCATTTTCAAACTAAATGGGTAAAATGCATCATAAGAGTGTGTAAATGTACTCACAGACTTTTTTTTAAAAAATAAATAAAAATAAAACCTATATTGTGACCTTAGTATTATAAGATCCTATCTGGGTTAAGAATGAATGAGAGTTAAAACCTTATCATACTAAGGTCACAATATGTTTAAAATTAGAAAATACTGATATACTTTCCTTGGTAAGATGCCTTTGTTATTGTTGTGCCTGTTTATTCCTCAAGTACATGGACTTGTCCTGTGGTTGCAGTACATGACTGCCCCCTATAGGTGTTTTGCGTGAGGCAATGACGATCAACTGCCAATGAATCCAGCAAAAGTAGCTATGATGAAAATCAACAATCATAACAATCATAATTTGAGCAAATGGTAACATATCAAAGAGTCCATAAAAAGCCACTCTCATTTAAATTTCTCTCCATCTGTGTGTGTGTGTGTGTGTGTGTTAAAGTCACAATTAATTTCATTGCTGTTTATCTGTACTTGGCTTTTATTATTGAAATCATTATTGCTATTATGAGTAATATACAGTTTTACTGCTTGGTTTATGGCATTTATTTTTTGTTTTCAGTAATTTGACTGTGATTTGTGATTATTCATTCATTCATTCATTCATTCATTCATTGTCTATAGCACTTATCCACTGAGGGTTGTAGGTGAGCTGGAGCTAATCCCAGCTGACATCAGGTGAGAGGCGGAGTACACCCTGGACATGTTGGCAATCTATTACAGGACCAAAACAAAGAGACAGAAAGCCATTCTTATTCACAGTCACACCGGCAAGTTGGAGTAGCCACTTGATGTAATCTGCATGTTTTTGGACTGTAGGAGGAAACCAGAGCACCCAGAGGAATCCCACACAGGCATGAGGAGAACATGCAAACTCCACACAGAAAGGTTTCAGTTAACCAGCAGGTTTGAACCTAGAGCCTGCTTAGTATGAGGTGACAGTGCTAACCACTGCATCACTGTGCTGCCCTGTTATTTGTCAGTGTTCTATAAAAATGCTTTTCATTTGTCACCTCTTCTGTGGTATCTTTAGAGAATTTAATAATAAATAGCTGTGACTGATTCACTTTGTAATTCATTTCCATCAACATGTTCTATACAAATGGACCTCCCACACGTACAGTGGTGCTTGAAAGTTTGTGAACCCTTTAGAATTTTCTATATTTCTGCATAAATATGACCTAAAACATCATCAGGTTTTCACACAAGTCCTAAAAGTAGATAACGAGAACCCAGTTAAACAAATGAGACAAAAATATTATACTTGGTCATTTATTTATTGAGGAAAACGATCCAATATTACATTTCTGTGAGTGGCAAAAGTATGTGAACCTTTGCTTTCAGTATCTGGTGTGACCCCCTTGTGCAGCAATAACTGCAATTAAACGTTTACGGTAACTGTTGATCAGTCCTGCACACCGGCTTGGAGGAATTTTAGCCTATTCCTCCGTACAGAACAGCTTCGACTCTGGAATGTTGGCGGGTTTCCTCACATGAACTGCTTGCTTCAGGTCCTTCCACAACATTTCGATTGGATTAAGGTCAGGACTTTGACTTGGCCATTCCAAAACATTAACTTTGTTCTTTTTTAGCCATTCTTTGGTAGAACGACGTGTGTGCTTAGGGTTGTTGTCTTGCTGCATGACCCACCTTCTCTTGAGATTCAGTTCATGGACAGATGTCCTGACATTTTCTTTTAGAATTTGCTAGTATAATTCAGAATTCATTGTTCCATCAATGATGGCAAGCTGTCCTGGCCCAGATGCAGCAAAAGAGGCCCAGACCGTGATACCACCACCACCATGTTTCACAGATGGGATAAGGTTCTTATGCTGGAATGCAGTGTTTTCCTTTCTCCAAACATAACGCTTCTCATTTAAACCAAAAAGTTCCATTTTGGTCTCATCTGTCCACAAAACATTTTTCCAATAGCCTTCTGGCTTGTCCATGTGATCTTTAGCAAATTACAGACAAGGAGCAATATTCTTTTTGGAGAGCAGTGGCTTTCTCCTTGCAACCCTGCCATGCATACCATTATTGTTCAGTGCTCTCCTGATGGTAGACTCATGAACATTAACATTAGCCAATGTGAGAGAGGCCTTCAGTTGCTTAGAAGTTACCCTGGGGTCCTTTGTGACCTTGCTGACTATTACACGCCTTGCTCTTGGAGTGATCTTTGTTGGTCGACCACTCCTGGGGAGGGTAACAATGGTCTTGAATTTCCTCCACTTGTACACAATCTGTCTGACTGTGGATTGGTGGAGTCCAAACTCTTTCGAGATGGTTTTGTAACCTTTTCCAGCCTGATGGTCCTCAGAAATCTCCTTTGTTCATGCCATAATACACTTCCACAAACATGTTTTGTGAAGATCAGACTTTGATAGATCCCTGTTCTTTAAATAAAACAGGGTGCCCACTCACACCTGATTGTCATCCCATTGATTGAAAACACCTGACTCTAATTTCACCGTCAAATTAACTGCTAATCTTAGAGGTTCACATACTTTCGCCACTCACAGATATGTAATATTGGATCATTTTCCTCAATAAATAAATGATCAAGTATAATATTTTTGTCTTGTTTGTTTAACTGGGTTCTTTTTATCTACTTTTAGGACTTGTGTAAAAATCTGATGATGTTTTAGGTCATATTTATGCAGAAATATAGAAAATTATAAAGGGGTCACAAACTTTCAAGCACCACTGTAGAAGACTGTTCTAATGTGTCTATAAAGCACATTCAAAGATTCAAAGATTTTTATTGTCAATTCACTATATATCCAGGACATATAGGAGAATCAAAATGCCATTTCTTTCTCACCTTACTTGTAAAAACAGATAAAGTTTACAAAAAATAAATGTATATATATATATATACACTAAAATCAAGCAATGTACAAAATAGCAATAGTGCAAATACAGTACAATATCTAATGAAGAAGGTGCTTAGAAGAGCAGCTTATGAGGTGTATATGAACAGTAGTGCAAATGAGCAATAGTAGCAGATACAGCAGTAATGCAAATGTTTGTAGTGTGATGTGGAAATGGATGAGAGAGTTTCTTGTGTGAATGAATGTGTTACAGACCAGGGGTAAGGGGTAGGTAGTGGACAGAGTTCAGCATCCTGACAGCCTGGTGGATGAAGCTGTTCAGCAGTCTTGTGGAATGGGCCTGGAGGCTCCGGTACCTTTTCTCTGAGGGCAGGAGGTTGAAGGGTGAGTGTGAAGGGTGGGAGGTGTCACCAGCGATGCTGATGGCTCTGCGGGTGAGACGCGAGTGATAGATGTCTGTAAGGGAGGGCTGAGGGGTACCAATGATCTTGCTGGCTGTGTTCACTATGCGTTGCAGAGTCTTCCAGCAGGAGGCACTGCAGCCTCCGTACCATGCAGTGATGCAGCCAGTGAGGACACTCTCAATGGTGCCCCTGTAGAACGAGCACATGATGGGGGGGGTGGGACTCGTTCATTCCTCAGTTTGCGGAGGAAGTAGAGGCGAGTTTGAACCTTCTTTGCCAGCGATGTGGTGTTGTTGGACCAGGAGAGATCCTTAGCGATGTGCACCCCTAGGAATTTGGTGCTGCTCACCCTCTCCACTGCAGCACCATCGATGCTGTGAGTGACCTCTCCTGAAGTTGACTACAATCTCTTTGGTCTTTTCCACATTCAGGAAGAGATTGTTGTCTTTACTCCAGTGGACCAGTTGTATCACCTCATTCCTGTAGTTGGCTTCATCGTTGTTAGTAATGAGGCCCACCACAGTCGTGTCATCCTCAAACTTGATAATGTGGTTGGTGCTGTAGATTGGTACACAGTCATGGGTCAGCAGGGTGAAGAGCAGCGGACTGAGCACACACCCTTGTGGGGCCCCTGTGCTCAGCATGATGGTCCTAGAGGTGTTACTGCTGACCCCAACGTTCTGTGGCCTCCCTGTAAGAAAGTCCAGCACCCAGTTACAAAGAGAGGTGTTGAGTCCCAAATGTCTGAGTTTTTTTATTAGCTGCTGGGGAATGATTGTGTTGAATGCTGAACTGTAATCCAAGAACAGCATTCGCACATAGGTGTTCTTTGAGTCCAGGTAAGTGAGGGCTGGGTGGAGAGCAGCGGAGATAGTGTCCTCTATGGACCTGTTTGACCTATATGCAAACTGGAACGGGTCATGAGAGGGAGGGAGAATGGACTCGATGTTCTGCATGACCAGTCGCTCAAAGCACTTCATGATGATGGAAGTCAGTGCTACAGGCCGGTAGTCATTATAGCTGGATGGGAGGGGCTTCTTTGGCACTGGTATTATGGTTGTAGCTTTGAAACGCATGGGAACAACAGCTTGGTTTAGGGAGATGTTAAAGATGTCAGTGAGGACATCCTTGAGCTCCATGGCACATTAACAATTATTAACTGTGAACTTGGATTGGGGTGCAGTTGGAACTTTTCCCTCTAGGTTTAATAAACAGCATTCTTGTAGTTTCCTCACTGTCTGTAGGATACAAGCAGCTTAATTTTCTATAATATAATGTTCTTTTTATGGCAGTTTCCCATGTGGCTGCCTTTAAACTAGCATCAGGGTTGCCTTTATGTGTGACACCTCCAATTCTGGGCGGTGTTCCTCCCCATTTGCACAGCATATACAGTATATATATATATATATATATATATATATATATATATATATATATATATATATGCAGGAGTTTCAGAGACTTATGACACCACATTAAAACTGTACACAGTTGGTCTGCCAGCCTTTTATCACAAACTCTCCCATTTCACAATGAATGGTTTCTTGCCCCATTTCTATGGATTTTCAAATATTCAAATAGTCTTTTATTCAGCAGCATGACGACGTGTGTTACAGCAACAAGAGAAACACTAGAGAACTGGGTCCCTGATGATTAAGAAGCCCATTTTTCCTCAGGCAACTCTGTCTCCAACAACATATCATCCTACTCCTGCTTTCTCAGCTTCAACAAATGACAACATTTCTTTATCGCTTAGGGGTTTTGCTATTAATGTAATGATCTCTTCAACAGGGAGATGATATAACATTGCTACACTCAGTGATCAGTTTATTAGGAACACCCGTACATCTGTTTATTCATGCAATTATCCTCAATACGTTCCTCTACTTTCGTAGCCCATCAGCCTCAAGGTTTGACATATTGTGCATTCTGTGATGATTTTCTGCTGACCAAAGATATAAAGAGTGGTTATTTGAGTTACCACAGACTTCCTGTCAGCTAGAACCAGTCTGGCCATTGTCCTCTGACCTCATTCATCAGCAAGGCATTTCCAACCATGGAACTGTCATACAGCTCATCAATATGAAAAATAATCTAATAAATGTTGCTCTTGAGAAAATATAACAAACGTTAAAATGGTAAAAAGTAAAGTTGAAAGTCACACTTCGAAGATGGCTCTGGACACTTACATACAGTAATGCATCTATGGCTGAGGACTATAATTGACATGATAACTTTAGGATTGCAGTTGTCATGAACAGTTTTGCATTCAAGTCTCCATCAATGAACAGTTTATAACTTCAGCAAAACAAACTTCATGTTAAAACTGTCATGATTTTCCTGGTTACACAGTTATACTTTGTGACTATATAGGACACAGTTATAGAAGCGAGTTATTTATAATCACACTATCTGTTTTCACCCAAATGAGGGTGGGTTCCCTTTTGAGTCTGGTTCCTCTCAAGCTTTCTTCCTCATGTCATCTGAGGGAGTTTTTCCTTGCCACCATCGCCATAGACTTGCTCATTGGGGATAAATTAAGGATAAAATCAGCTCATTTTTAAAGTCTTTAATGTTCTGTAAAACTGCTTTGTGACAATGTCAGTTGTTAAAAGCACTATACAAATAAACTTGACTTGACTTAAAGAAGAAAGTTCTCAGAGTCAGTGTTCAGTTACTACACAGTTTAGATATCTTTAGTAATCATAGATACTGATGGCCAAGACTCTGTATTGTAATGATGTTTGCTTGATGGTGATTAATCATCTTGGAGGCAAGTGCTAAGTTCAGACCTCAAGCTAATGATGTGGATGACATGAAATTATTGATAATTCATACACTAGTATAGTCAGTGAAAAATTTACATAATGGTGAGATGCTGTGTAGTGTCTGAATAACTTGTACTATATGTGAAATATATTGCTATAAATGATGTCTGTTGTCTGTTAGGTATTTAAATGTGAGTAAACTGTTGACAAGAAGGACTTTTTTTTTCTTTTTTATAGACCTGGGGTGGGTTTCCTGAAAGCCTCTTAACGCTAAGAACATGTTTAACTGCCTCTTAGGAATCATTGTTAAGCTAACATGGTTGTCCCAAACAACATCGTACCCAAAGTAGTACTTTAGTTCACGCTTAACTTACGATGGACCTGGATCACTCTTTCACAGCAAAGAACGTCTCACTTGTAGCCGAATACAGAATGTGCATGTGCCTCCAAGGGACTCAGAATCAATGGGAGGAAACTGTTGTTGAATATGCTGTCTGTGTTAAATTATTTTTTTTTGTACACTGCAAGTACATTGAGTTAATTATTAAATAAATATCTGCAAAACTTTATGAATATATTTCAATATGTTATGGAATTACATATGGATAGCATGTCACACTATTGCCACGTTTTAATCAAATTTAACTCATTTAAACTCCTTCTTTAGCCTTGAAGTGCAACGTTATTGGGAAACCCACTATGGACTATAAATAAACTATGAACTATGAATAGAGGTTTCTTTCACCTTATCATTTCTATTTCTACAGTATAGAAGCTATAAAACTAATTTTGAACTAATTGATGAAGTAAATAATATAAGTATTAAATACTTTGCAAGAAATTGTTTTTTGTATCATGTGCCAATTTCTCATATTTGTTATTGCATGACATCTACCACATATCTAGCAGACAATGAGTAATTTTCAGACAGATATATTTTGCTGTATGAATCTGTTCTCCTCATACATGCTGCTCATAAGCAACTCTGTCTTCACATGCTTGACACTGTATTTGCATATAGGTCGCTTAACTAGGGGCTGAAGAAATCCTCTTGTGGGTATGAAATAATTATTTAGGAAATGTGCTCTATTTTTCCTTCAGGTAGGAAAGGTATTAATTATCTCTGTGGGTTCAAAGTGCTGATGGCTTCTTTCTTCAGTTGCATGTTGTTACATGAAATAATTAATTACAATACACACAAGGTTCATCACATATGCTTGATTTTGTCCATCTACTTTTATAAAACCCACAGGAAGGCTTGGCATTTTCATCACTTTTAAATCATAATCTTTGAAAAACAGCATCCAAGTTGTTTTATATTAAGGTTAGTAACTTAATTATAATACAGTAACATCAACATATAATCATATATTTTAATGATAACTTATTCAGTCGTTATTAAAGAAGCTAAAATATTGTAGTCATGTGGTACAATTATTTTTTTTAAAAAAGCACATCTATGACCAGAAGTCCATCTCAGAATACTTTCTCATTTAACATGTCCAAAAACATAAATCCATAAGATCCACAGTAAAGCATGACAGGTCATGTTGTTCTCCAATTTCCTTTTTGCAAGACCGTAGAAAAAAAAAAGAAAACTCCTGTGAATTTGCTTTGATTGACTGATTTAGTGTTATATCTAATCCTAGTCAGTTTGAGTGAAGGTGGATTTTCAGTTAATAAGAGAAAATGTCTCATGTTTTGCACGAGTTTCCTCCAGGTTATTTGATTTCCTCCTAAAAACATGTCTAAAAACATGCAGGTATAGACAGAAACATGAACTAGAATGTGTGAGTGTTTGTCTTCATGGTGCCCTCTGATGGATACCCTGACCAAGATAAAGTGGTTACTGAAGATGAATGAATGAAAGAATGAGGAAATTAATTAAAGCAAGTTGCCATATATATATATATATATATATATATATATATATATATATATATATATATATATATATATAACATGTAGGCCTACTTATTAAAGGGGCTGCACTAAATCCTGGTGAATATTCCACCTAACATAAATAACGTTTAGCAGGGCTACATAGCTTCCCCCCCCTTTCCCTTTTTTGCTTTATTTCAGAGAAATGTGGTCTCTGCTACCTCTATTACCCTGTATGGTCAAGGTCAACAGTCAAAGTCACCTCTACTCATCCCCCTGTGACACCTTAACATTCCATTATGTGCTTCAGGACTTGGCCCCAGTGCAGGTTATTTGTCACATTCAACAAATAACCTACAATTATTTTAAGTCTATTGAGGTGCCATGCATCACTGGCCAGCAGCAGCCAACAATAGAACCTTTGGGAAAGGCCATAGTCGGGCTATCATCTGAAATTGCTGCCCTCACCTCTGAATAGCGTTCTGAGACGAATATTTCTAAGCATGTTGTAAGAAGTGTCCTGTAAGACTTTGATTTACACCTAAGCTTAATGTACAATCCCAAAACATATATTAGGATGTGATTTATGGCTTGCGAGGTATTCTAATTATTGTAATATATGTCATAAAAGCTTTATTTCATTTATTTATGGAAAATCATATTAAACAAGACAACCGCAGGGAGTGCAAATGAAAGACAGATTGTGTGTTTATGAGGTTACTACATTTCAGGAATATATTAGGACACATCTGTGCCCAAAAAGTCAATAGAGATATCTGACTAATGTCTAATAAGGAGGCAACTAAAAGATACACATGGTTGCTTCAGTAAATTCAGAACTGTCTACAGTTTTATGTTCCACTATTTGTTAAATTTATAAATGACCAACAAGCTTTATCTCTTATGACTGCCATATCCTATAAAGGCAAATTTGCAAAAAGTCTGATTCTCTGAGCTAAAATATCAAGCGAGACTGTGCAAAAAAATCCAACTGCACCACACATTTTGATACTTATATACTGTAGTTATTCAAAATTCTTTGTGAGATCAGTTGCCCACAACCCATGAGCGCCATTGGAGACATCAAAGTCCAGATGAAAGGCTAATTCGTTATCATCCTGCAGCAACAAGGGAGAGACAGATGTGCACAGCGCTCCACTATCAGTCAGGTGATTATCTCAAAGGCACTGCTGTCACAGGCTCCTCAAACAAGCCAGCAGATTACTGCAACATGCAATTAGACCTCAGCAAGCATGGTCACTGTTGTACACCCGGCTCACTGTAGTAAGCAAACCAGGTGTTATGAAACTATAGTGGCAGAACATTTAGCTTGCTCTTTACTACACAATAATGTGATAATGTCTTTGTATGCAGATAACAGTGGTGGGGAAAATGGCTGAGAGACTGATCCTATACTTCCTGCCAAACTGAAAATGGAATTTCCATTTCAGCTACACAATCTGTTGCCGCTCACTTGTTACCTCCGCCAAGGAGGTTATGTTTTCGGTAGCGTTGGTTTGTTTGTTTGTTGGTTTGTCTGTTAGCAACATTACGGAAAAAGTTATGAACGGATTGCTCTGAAATTGTTTCCAGAGGTGTGACTGGGCACAAGTAACAATCCATTAAATTTTGGCGATGATCCGGATCACCTTCTGGATCCCAGATATTTTTAAAGGATTCTTGGTGGAGGTCTGTGCTCTCCGAGTGCTTTTCTACACTGTAAAAAAAATCCCGTTGTTTTTACGGAAAAAAACTGGCAGCTGGAGTCACCAGAAAAAATCCGTAAAATATACAGCAAAACGGTAATTGCTTTTACAGCACAGCATGTACATTTTACAGTTTAAAGTAGCAAATATAACAGAAGTCCAGTGTTTTATATGCTGGATTTAACTGTAAAATGTACAAGCTGTACCGTAAAAGCAATTACCGTTTTGCTGTATATTTTACGGATTTTTTCTGGTGACTCCAGCTGCCAGTTTTTTTCCGTAAGAACAACGGGATTTTTGTATGCTGGTTTCAATGATCTACTAGACAGATATTTTTTTTGGGGGGGCTTTTTTCACCTTTATTGAATAGGACAGTGTAGAGACAGGAAATGAGCTAGAGAGAGACTGGGAAATGACCTTGGGTCAGAATCGAACCCGGGTTCCCAGATTCACGGTATGGCGCCTTAGTCAACTGAGCCACGACAGTGGCCGTTTTTGTATTTTTTTTAACAGGGCAATTATGTAATTTTAACTATCACATTCTGTTTTAGTATTACAGTTTGTGTTTAAACTACAACAATTTGTAAATTCTACAAAAAAAATGATCAATTCAACATATTCTTACTGTTAAATTAACAGTGGTATTTGGTGAGGAGTTTTACAGTATATTGATGTAAATTACACACTGCTTCATTGTTTTTGTATTTACAGTTTTTTTATGTCATGATTTTACATAAATTCCCTGTTAATTCTACGGACATTTTTTACAGTGTAGGTGTGGATAAGGTAGGATAACCATCAGATATTTTTAATCAGTCAGAAGTAAAGATATCTTCAAAGGATGGACTCAAAGTTTATGCACCCAAGCCTTTATGATTTTTGGGAAGGCAATCTATATAATTATGTTTATGACTTCTGTAAGCAAAATGTAAGTGCTTATCCAGAAATAGGGAAACTAACTTGCAAACCTGCTCATCGAAAATAAGTTACAAATTGAAATTATGTATTTTATATAATAACAGTCTACAAATGTTTTAGTGTTCAATGTATTGATATGTTTGTGGCAGCGGGGGCGTGGCCAAGCGTCGGTCTGTGACCGGAGGGTGGAGTCGGGGAAGGTAAGTGGCAGAATCACTGCACCTGAGGTTGATTAATGTGTTTGTGTGTCTTCCCCAGTGACCGCGCCCTATTTAAGGAAGAGAGCGAGAGCAGAGCGGGCTCTCTCCCCAACCTGACCACAACAGATGTGAGTGAGTGAGTGAGTGAGTGAGTGAGTGAGTGAGTGAGTGAAAGAAAGAAAGCTGAAAAGCTATAATAAACAGGTTTTGTGAACTCAGTTCTGGCCTGCCGTACTTCTGTGCTCCACCCACCCATCCAAACTGCTACAGTGGTGCTGAAACCCGAGATATGGAGCGCCGAAGCAGAACAGCCCCATGGAGTCCTCCCCTTTCGCCAAGCTGGTCCACGCCCTCACCACGGCCCAGCAAAGCCAGCACCAGGCACTAGTCGCCCTCCAGAAGGAACAGGAACAGCGGTTTGAGGCCCTGGTGCTGGCTCAGCAGGAAGAGCGACAGGCGTTCCGGCACCTCCTCGCATCGGCGGGGTCCACCGCTGCGGGGCCGTCCACCTTCATCCTGACGAAGATGGGCCCGCAGGATGACCCCGAGGCCTTTCTCATGTTCTTTGAGCAGGTGGCAGAGACCTCGGGGTGACCGATGGAACAGCGCGCGGCGCGCCTCCTCCCCCTGCTAACAGGAGAGGTGCAGCTGGCCGCACTACAGCTCCCCGCAAACCGCCGGCTGGCCTACGCAGACCTTCGCCGGGCCGTCCTCCAGTGTGTGGGGCGCACCCCCGAGCAACAACAGCAGCGCTTCCGCGCTTTGCGCTTGGAGGAAGTCGGCCGGCCATTCGCGTTTGGACAGCAACTCCGGGACGCCTGCAGGCAGTGGTTGAGGGCCAACAACCGCGACGCCGAGGGGATCATTGACCAGGTGGCGCTGGAGCAGTTCATCGCGCGTCTACCAGCCGGAGCTGCAGAGTGGGTCCAGTGCCACTGCCCGGCATCGCTGGATCAGGCAATCGAGCTGGTGGAGGACCATTTGGCGGCTGTCTCGACGGCAGGACAGCAGACAACCTTTTCTCCTCTCTCCTCTCTCTCTCCCTCTCCTCCTGTGTCTCATCCTTGCCCTGTTCCCCCACCGCGGAGGCGGGGGCCGGCCCCACCCCAGCCGGCCCGCCGCACCCGCGGTACCCTCCCGTTTCTCCCTTCTGTGTCTGTCTCTCCCCCCCCCTCAGGTGAGTGAGCCCCAGAGCACCAGTGCAGAGAGGAAGCCCGGGCTGGGTTGCTGGCGCTGCGGGGAGCCGGGCCACCTCCAACAGCAGTGCTCGGTAATGGAGGTGGGCACGGTGGTCTGGATCCCCGACGCGCCAGGAGCCACCCTCGATCGGGCCAGAGCGTATCGCATACCGGTGAGTATCCAAGGGGATACATATCAGGCGTTGGTGGATTCTGGATGTAATCAGACCTCAATCCACCAAAACCTGGTGCAAGATGAGGCATTGGGGGGAGCACAAGTGGTGAAGGTGTTGTGTGTGCACGGGGATGTTCACAACTACCCTCTAGTGTCGGTCCACATTTTTTTTCGAGTGGAAAAATTTATAGTGAAGGTGGCGGTTAATCCTCGCCTTACCCACTCGATAATTTTGGGGATGGATTGGCCAGGATTTGGGGAATTAATGAGTCACCTAGTGAAGAGTGGGTCCTGCCATAATTTAATAAGGGGAGGTCCCGGTGTCGCATTGGCGGGAGCAGCTGTCACAGAGCCGTCTACGTCAGCTCCGCGTCAGAGTGAGGAGCCGCCGGCTCCTCCTCTCTCTATCGGGGAATCCCTTGCGGATTTTCCATTAGAGCAGTCGCGAGACGAGACTCTGCGGCATGCATTTGACCAAGTGAGAGTAATCGATGGTCAAATGCTCCAGCCAAACGCCACCCCGTCCTTCCCCTACTTCGCAATTATGAAGGATAGATTATACCGAGTGACGCAGGACACTCAAACTAAAGAGCAAGTCACACAGCTGTTGATTCCAAAGAGCCGCCGGGAATTGGTATTCCAGGCGGCTCACTTTAATCCCATGGCTGGACACTTAGGGCAGAATAAAACACTAGCTCGAATAATGGCCCGGTTCTATTGGCCAGGGATTTGCGGCGATGTCCGTAGGTGGTGTACGGTGTGCCGCGAATGCCAGTTAGTAAATCCAGCGGCCATTCCAAAAGCGCCTTTGCGCCCTCTCCCATTAATCGAGACCCCGTTCAAAAGAATTGGGATGGATCTCGTCGGGTCATTAGATCGGTCAACACGAGGGTACCGCTTTATTTTAGTTCTGGTGGACTATGCAATGCGATACCCAGAAGCGGTGCCTCTTCGCAATATCTCAGCACGCAGTATTGCGGAAGCGCTCTTCCGCGTTACCTCCCGAGTTGGAATCCCGAAAGAGATTCTGACTGACCAAGGCACCTCGTTTATGTCACATACACTAAATGAACTGTATAAGTTGTTGGGTATTAAGCCAATCCGCACCAGCGTGTATCACCCACAAACAGACGGTCTAGTTGAACGGTTCAATCGCACCCTCAAGAATATAATTAAAAAATTTGTAAGTGAGGATGCACGTAATTGGGATAAGTGGCTCGAACCCTTGTTGTTTTCAGTGCGAGAGGTCCCCTAAGCCTCCATGGGGTTCTCCCCGTTTGAATTGTTATACGGGCGTAAGCCACACGGCATCCTAGATGTGCTGCGGGAAAATTGGGAGGAGGGACCTTCACAAAGTAAAAATGAAATCCAATACGTTATTGACCTGCGCGCAAAACTCCACACACTCACCCACCTAACCCAGGAGAATTTGCGGCAGGCCCAAGAACGACAAACCCACCTGTACGACAAGGGTACGCGCCTCAGGGAGTTCGCACCGGGAGATAAAGTACTCGTACTGTTGCCCACACCGAACTCCAAATTAGTTGCCAAGTGGCAAGGACCCTTTGAGGTCACAGGGCGAATCGAGGACGTTGACTATGAGGTGAGGCAAACGGACAGGGGTGGGGCGTTACAGGTTTACCACCTCAATCTGCTCAAACTCTGGAACGAGGAGGTCCCCGTGGCATTGGTGTCGGTGGTTCGGGAGAAGGCGGAGCTGGGGCCAGAGGTTCAAAAGGGAACATTGGCATCACGTACCTCTCCAGTCCCCTGTGGAGACCACCTCTCCCCGACCCAACTCGCGGAGGTTGCCCAGTTGCAGACCGAGTTTTCGGACGTATTCTCGCCCTTGCCCGGCCGCACCAACCTCATGGAGCACCACATTGAGACGCCCCCGGGGGTGGTAGTGCGTAGCCGCCCTTACAGGCTACCCGAACACAAGAAAAAAGTGGTTCGGGAAGAACTCAAGGCCATGCTCGAAATGGGCATTGTTGAGGAGTCCCACACTGACTGTAGCAGCCCGGTGGTCTTGGTACCCAAGGCCAACGGGTCGGTCTGGTTCTGTGTAGACTATAGGAAAGTCAATGTGGTGTCTAAATTCGACGCATACCCAATGCCTCGTATTGATGAATTGCTCGATCGACTAGACACAGCTCGCTTTTACTCGACACTGGATTTAAAAAAGGGTTATTGGCAGATCCCCTTGACTCCATTATCCCGAGAAAAAACGGCCTTTTCCACACCGTCCGGCTTACACCAGTTTGTCACACTTCCTTTTGGGCTGTTTGGGGCGCCTGCTATGTTTCAGTGGCTGATGGATAGGGTCCTCCGCCCCCACGCCACCTATGCGGCCGCCTACCTCGACGATATCATTATCTATAGTAATGACTGGCTGAGGCACCTCCAACATCTGACCCTTCTTCTTCTTCTAGACCCTTCTTCTACGCAGCCATGATGCTGTAATTGATGCAGTATATGGTTTGGCATTGTCATGTTGGAAAATGCAAGGTTTTCCCTGAAAGAGACATCATCTGGATGGGAGCATATGTTGCTCTAGAACCTGGATATACCTTTCAGCATTGATGGTGTCTTTCCAGATGTGTAAGCTGCCCATGCCATACGCACTAATGCAACCCCATACCATCAGAGATGCAGGCTTCTGAACTGAGCGCTGATAACAACTTGGGTCGTCCTTCTCCTTTTTAGTCCGAATGACACGGCGTCCCTGATTTCTATAAAGAACTTCAAATTTTGATTCGTCTGACCACAGAACAGTTTTCCACTTTGCCACAGTCCATTTTAAATGAGCCTTGGCCCAGAGAAGACGTCTGCGCTTCTGGATCATGTTTAGATACGGCTTCTTCTTTGAACTATAGAGTTTTAGCTGGCAACGGCGGATGGCATGGTGAATTGTGTTCACAGATAATGTTCTCTGGAATATTCCTGAGCCCATTTTGTGATTTCCAATACAGAAGCATGCCTGTATGTGATGCAGTTCCATCTAAGGGCCTGAAGATCACGGGCACCCAGTATGGTTTTCCGGCCTTGACCCTTACGCACAGAGATTCTTCCAGATTCTCTGAATCTTTTGATGATATTATGCACTGTAGATGATGATATGTTCAAATTCTTTGCAATTTTACACTGTCGAACTCCTTTCTGATATTGCTCCACTATTTGTCGGTGCAGAATTAGGGGGATTGGTGATCCTCTTCCCATCTTTACTTCTGAGAGCCGCTGCCACTCCAAGATGCTCTTTTTATACCCAGTCATGTTAATGACCTATTGCCAATTGACCTAATGAGTTGCAATTTGGTCCTCCAGCTTTTCCTTTTTTGTACTTTTAACTTTTCCAGCCTCTTATTGCCCCTGTCCCAACTTTTTTGAGATGTGTTGCTGTCATGAAATTTCAAATGAGCCAATATTTGGCATGAAATCTCAAAATGTCTCACTTTCGACATTTGATATGTTGTTTATGTTCTATTGTGAATACAATATCAGTTTTTGAAATTTGTAAATTATTGCATTCCGTTTTTATTTACAATTTGTACTTTGTCCCAACTTTTCTGGAATTGGGGTTGTAATAATAATAAATGTGTAGTTGGTGCATCCATTATTAATTATTGAACTGCAGAACCTGAATTTATGTTAATTTGACAGGTGATTCAGCATTCTTAATTTTATGAGAAATTAAGGCATGGAGCTCAGCCACCTTCTCAATTTATCATGATGTATTTATAGGTGCATCATTCACTCAGCAACCTATCAAGAAATGTAGCATCATGTTAATTCATTTCTTCTGACCACAATATTTCTTACTGTTTTCTTCAGTCCTGTTGCATGCAGAATCACCCCTCCATACAGTTGGTTGAGCTCAGTCAGTATAATGACCTCCTATGGGATTTGCAGATTTGTCCATAATGCTTGGCTGTTTGCTGTAATAGGAATTTGTCATTCCACATGTAATGCTAACAGCTCCAACATATTGCAGCACACAGCCCACCCTTTCCAAAATCCTAGCAGCAGTACTGCAGTGATGCAGAGTCACATTCATATAAGAAGACAATTGTGTAATCTCACTTATTTAGACGATGGCTATGACCTTGTACAATTTTCCCCAAGACTGTTCATCAGTATTCATAATAAGCTAAATAGAAAGCAAACAAACAAGCAAACAAACAAGGAAAAAAGATATATGAACTTGAACATGAAATGCAAAGCAACAGCCTTGGTAGCAGAGTGTTTGGCTAATCAGTATAATGTGAGATATATTATACTGCTTTTAAATGAGCTATGTGATATTCAAAAGCACTCTCAGAAAGCAGACTATGAAATACATACTTTTGCAGTGCAGTTGATGGATAATCCAGAAGCAGATGCTGAAAAATATGCTTTAAAGGAAAACTCCAGAATTTTTTAATCTGGGCCCCATTTTCCCATCTCTTTGGGCCCAACTATTAACTAGGGACAAAAATGATTAAAAATCAGTCTGGTATTGAGTGAGAATGCTATAACCAGTAACTGCAAAATGGCTATATAATGTAATTCTACGGGGCAATCATCCGTGTCAAAATTTGTCAAGAAGTCTATTTCCAAATTAATACCCAAGTATTTAGCTGATTATGACAATATGAATGAGTGTCTAACATGAAAAGGATCCCTTTGTAAACATCAGAAAACAGCCCCCGTGTGATAATCCACTGCAGGCACTGAAAGGGATGTTGCATCAGAGACCAGAAAAAGAGAAAGGTAAAACAATGACTGTAGAAACAATCATTCTCTCCAGTTTCTTTACAGTTACTGAGGTAAACAGACACAATTGTATCTCTGTAGGGATTCTTTCACTGTAGTCAGACACTTATAATAACGTTATGAGCCTGTCAGTGGTGAAAAGAAGTGGTTTACTTTGACATGGATGTTTGTCCCATAGAATAACTTTGTATAGCCATTTTGTGGTTGCTGGTTATAGTGTTCTAACTCAATACTGGACTGATTTCAATCATTTTTGTCCCTAGTAAATATTTTGACCCAAAAAGTTGGGAAAATAGGGCTAACAGGTTAAAAAATCCCAGTGTCTTCCTTTAAGGTGAATAATAAGCTTAGATTTTGGGGGTATGCCTTTAGTATGAGGATAATTATTTTTTCATTATTCCCTGAGATGCTTTTGCAGTTTTTGTGAGGTTGTTGTTGTTTTTTTAAGTTCAGAACAAGACCCTACCTTTATTCTTTTTTTCCCCTCATGCATGATATAAAAACCCTGTAGGGTAAGACAGGCTGATTTTGCAGCTGTACCTTTAAATAATTGTGGCAGTGGGGGCATGGTCAAGCATCGGCCTGTGACCGGAGGGCGGAGTCAGGGAAGGTAAGTGGCAGAATCACTGCACCTGAGGTTAATTAATATGTTTGTGTGTCTTCCCCAGTGACCGCGCTCTATTTAAGGAGAGAGAGCGAGAGCAGAGGGAGCTCTCTCACCAACCAGACGACTGTGCGTGTGTCTGAGTGTCTGGGAGAGTGGTGTAACACTGAAAAGTGTACCAATAAAAAGAGCTTTGTGAACTCAGTGCTGGCCTGCCGTCCTTCTGTGCTCCACCCACCCATATGAACTGTCACAGTGGTGCTGAAACCCGGGAATGAGCACAGAAGAGAACAGCCCCATGGAGTCCTCCCCCTTCGCAGACCTGATCCACGCCCTCACCATGGCCCAACAGAGCCAGCACCAGGCGCTGTTTGCCCTCCGAAAGGAGCAAGAACAACGGTTCGAGGCCCTGGTGCTGGTGCAACAGGAAGATCGTCGGGCGTTCCGGCACCTCCTCGCGTCGGCAGGGTCCACCAACTCCACCGCTGCGGGCCCTTCCCCCTCACCCTAATGAAGATGGGCCCGCAGGACGACCCCAAGGCCTTCCTCACGCTCTTTGACCAGGTAGCCGAGACCTCGGGGTGGCCGGTGGAACAGCGCGCGGTGCGCCTCCTCCCCCTGCTAACGGGAGAAGTGCAGCTGGCCGTGCTACAGCTCCCCGCTGACCACCGGCTGGCCTACGCGGACCTTCACCGGGCTGTCCTCCAGCGTGTGGGGCGCACCCCCAAGCAACAACGTCAGCGCTTTCACGCTTTGCGCTTGGAGGAAGTCGGCCGACCGTTCGCGTTTGGCCAGCAACTCCGGGATGCCTGCTGGCAGTGGTTGAAGGCCAACAACCGCTATGCCGAGGGACTCATTGACCAGGTGGTACTGGAGCAGTTCGTCACACGTTTACCAGCAGGAACAGCAGAGTGGGTCCAATGCAATGCCCGGTGTTGCTGGATCAGGCAATCGAGCTGGCGAAGGACCATTTGGCGGCTGTCCCGACGGCAGGGCAACAGACAACCTCATCTCTCCTCTCTCTCTCTCTCTCTCTCCCCCCACTCCTCCTGTGTCTCCTCCTCGCCCCATTCCCCCACCGCAGTGGTGGGGTCCGGCGCCACCTCAGCCGGCCTGCCACACCCCCGGTGCCCTCCCGTTTCTCCCTTCTGTGTCTGTCTCTCCCCCCCCTCAGGTGAGTGAGCCCCAGAACACTAGTGCAGAGAGGAAGCCTGGGCCGGTTTGCTGGAGCTGCGGGGAGCCAGGCCACCTCCAACAGCAGTGCTCGGTGATGGAGGTGGGTGCGGTGGTTCGGATCCCCGATGCACCAGGAGCCGCCCTCGATCGGGCCAGAGTGTATCACATACCGGTGAGTATCCAAGGGGATACATATCAGGTGTTGGTGGATTCTGGTTGTAATCAGACCTCAATCCACCAAAGCCTGGTGCAAGATGAGGCATTGGGGGGAGCACAATTGGTGAAGGTGTTGTGTGTGCATGGGGATGTTCACAACTACCCTCTAGTGTCGGTCCACATTCTTTTTCGAGGGGAAAAATTTATAGTGAAGGTGGCGGTTAATCCTCACCTTACCCACTCGATAATTTTGGGGATGGATTGGCCGGGATTTGGGGAGTTAATGAGTCATCTAGTGAAGAGTGGGTCCTGCCATAGTTTAACTGGGGGAGGTCCCGGTGTCACTTTGGCGGGAGCAGCTGTCACAGAGCCGTCTATGTCATCTCCGCGTCAGAGTGAGGAGCCGCCGGCTCCTCCTCTCTCTATCGGGGAATCCCTCGCGGATTTTCCATTAGAGCAGTCGCGAGACGAGACTCTGCAGCATGCGTTTGACCAAGTGAGAGTAATCGATGGTCAAACGCTCCAGCCAAACGCCACCCCATCCTTCCCCTACTTCACGATTATGAAAGACAGATTATGCCGAGTGACGCAGGACACTCAGACTAAAGAGCAAGTCACGCAGCTTTTGATTCCAAAAAGCCGCCGGGAATTGGTATTCCAGGTGGCTCACTTTAATCCCATGGCTGGACACTTAGGGCAGGATAAAACACATTAATTAACCTCAGGTGCAGTGATTCTGCCACTTACCTTCCCTGACTCCGCCCTCCGGTCACAGGCCAATGCTTGACCACGCCCCCACTGCCACAATAATAAATATGCAAATAGCTTTGCATTGATTGGCTAACATCTTTGAATGAGAACTCTTAATTCTAATGGGATTGTTTAGCTATGGTCTTTGCGTTGCATTGCGTTGCTTGTTTGGGTAACCTGAATTAGCAACAGCTAACTGCTTGAAATGGTGAAAAAGAAACCTCTGTAATGTTTGTGCTTATGGGAGCTCATCTCAGTAAATGATGGCTAACAAATTTATCAAAATCAGACAATAGAGAGTTGCTTATTATTCCAATACTATGGTCAATTTAGATAATATAGCATAACAACACACAGAAAAACTACATATTTTATCGAAATCTAGCATCATGAAAAGAATATTAATGTTAGCTGACTGACTAATGTTACCTGATGGCTTTGACTGGTCATGCAAGCAAACTAAGCCTCAGATCCAAAGGAGAAATCTATTACTAATACAGCATTTAACTTTCGATTTTTTGGAAATTTTAAACATTTCACTTAAGGTTTGAAGACTGGCTGGCAACCCCAACAGAGTTGGCAAAGCTCCATTTTCTTGATTCAGATTGTTACAGGCAGTCATATGTTAATTCAGGGTGGTATCATAAAAATGAGAGAAATTTCGACATAAGAAGCATGCATTTTTGTAACTGGCCTGTTCTCTCTGCCTATTTTCTTTCTATGGCCATTACAGACTGGGAAGGTTACAACCCACTTTGAAAGGCCCAGTAGGTCCACAAGTCACATAGACATATCTTATTTCAAAGCAACTAGTTTAGAAAAAAAAACAGCTTTCCCTTTAAGAGGTTATTATAAGGCCATAACATGAACAGTGGAATGCTAATGAATAATATTCACACAGTTCAGCTGGTCTTTGCTCTTTTCCTTGATTAACAACAAATCCAACAAAAGAATCAATCAGTAGGCTCTCAAGACTCGGTTATCTAATCAGCATAATATAATCACTTATTGTAAGAGTTTGTGTCAGGAATTGATTTAGGTAGAGATGACAGAGTTTTATCTCTAGCTCAGAATAGTTAAATAAGGTTTGCACAGTAGTAGTTAATTTCTCTTTCAAAACACTAATAGATGAAACTAATTAGCTATAGGTGGTATAAATAGTCACTCCATGATCATATGCTATGATGTATTAAACACTGGAAATTTATGCTTGATATGCTGTAGATTTTATAATTGCCAGCCCTCCTGCACAGTATCAGTGTAACATGGCTGTGAACCCTGTTTAATACCCTAGGGCCTCATTTTGAAACTGCTTGTGTGGTTTGAAAGTGTATATGCATCGATATTCCCATTAAAACACAGATTTTGTAAAGATTTATCTAAGGCAGTGTTTGTGTTCTGAAGCACTGGTGTATTAGTTTGAATAAACTTCTTTTATTCTCCTTCCAACCATGTAGAGGGAGCTACTATTAGACAACGGCACCCAGGAACTAGCAGAGCCTAGGGGTCTGGAAAGGCTTAAAACAATCAGGGGAGCAGAGTTTAAAAAAAAAACAGGAGAGCAAAACCCAATTTAAAATTAAGTTTATTACACACACAGGGCGGCACGGTGGTGTAGTGGTTAGTGCTGTCGCCTCACAGCAAGAAGGTCCGGGTTCGAGCCCCGTGGCCGGCGAGGGCCTTTCTGTGTGGAGTTTGCATGTTCTCCCCGTGTCCGCGTGGGTTTCCTCCGGGTGCTCCGGTTTCCCCCACAGTCCAAAGACATGCAGGTTAGGTTAACTGGTGACTCTAAATTGACCGTAAATGTGAGTGTGAATGGTTGTCTGTGTCTATGTGTCAGCCCTGTAATGACCTGGCGACTTGTCCAGGGTGTACCCCGCCTTTTGCCCGTAGTCAGCTGGGATAGGCTCCAGCTTGCCTGCGACCCTGTAGAAGGATAAAGCGGCTTGAGATAATGAGATGAGATGAGATTACACACACACACAAAAAAAAGAGGATTGAATCTTTAAATTAAGACTGCTAAAAAAGGAATAAAATGCTAGGCAGGTCTGCAAAAAAAACACTTTAACAAAATGATTCACAGGAGAATTAAAACCCCATTAAAAGTTCAAGTCCATTTCAACAGCTCCTCCTGTGTCCATGCTTCTTCTCTCCGTCACTCAAGGTCCTCCTTGCACACCTCTTATGCCGATCCAAAGCCGTCAGATGGTTTTCCTGGGTGGCAGATATCTCACTGCCAACCCAGGCCTGAGTGAAACAGTATTGGCGGACACTGGCTGCTGCATGTCTCCCCACTGCGACTTCTCGCAGTGCAGCGCTGGCTACTAACTCTCGGGAGGACCGCTTCTCTGATGACTGTTCTCTCCAGCATCTGCTCCCCCCGCATGCACCTTGCTCCCTCCTGTTCTGTCCCAAAAAAAATCCATCTAGATTGTGTGGCGTATCCCCCTGTCGCTCATCAAGTAATTAAGTTGATACGCAAGGTGTGGGTGTGGCGCTCCCAAGGTCATCAGAGTTCATTTCAACTGCTTAAAAAATGCACTCCACAACAAACTAAAAACATCAAGCAATTAACATAAAAAGGGAATAACAAACCACAGCAAACCAGGTAAAATATTATTTTTAAAAAAGCATGCAACTGAAATAAAAACACTAATAAAAATCCAATAAATATAAAAAGGAAAATATAACATGCACATGCATTTTTGATCCTGTAACACCCCCCATGGCTAAAGGTTAACAGTCCTGCGACAGTTCAATTTCTATAGCAAGCTGGGAGCTGACTCTTGTTTGGCCTGGATGAATGTCTTGGCTGTCTCACCCTCTTCTGTGTCTACTGTGGCCTGCTCTACATCAGGAATGTAATAAAATATAGGTACTGGAGTACTTTCCTCTTCTCTCAGCTCTACTTCTGGGGCCTAAACTTGTGGGGCTGTGAAAAGTTTGAGGGCATTCCTATGGAGAGCCTTCTCTTTACCTCCTCTCTCTGGCCTGACCTTATAGAGTAGGCCTGTGTCCCCCACTATCTCAACTATTATCTGTGGTTCTGGGTCCCACCCACCATGTAATTTCCCTTGACCTTGCCTGTTCCTATGGAGCACTTGCATGTGACGTCACAGCTGATCCAGATTGTGACAGACGCCATCTTGTCGGTCAAACGCCATATTCCGCCTTCTACTTCTACTTCTGGTTCTACTTCTGCTTTTACTTCTACCTTTTCTTCTGGAAAACCCTACTATATACAATTCTACTACAATGGCTGCGGCTACAAGCTCTCCCTACCTGTGCACGTTTTTTATGTTTTTTGTGTGTATTTTTGCGTGTTGTTCGTCTGTACCAGACTTCAATATCCACTACAACCGTATGGACTTACTGGACATTGGTTTCCAGCAGAAAATGACGGTTTGTAGTGATTTCCATCGCATGCACAACATTCCGGATGAGAAAACAAAAAAAACATTCCGGACGAGATAGCGAGACCAGCGGGGTCTTCGTGGATTGTTATCGGAAGCAAAGCGAAGGAGGTGGCGCCGGGAGCGGAAGCAAAAGCAAGGCTGCAGAGCCGGCCTGTTGACTAAGCTCAGAAAACAGCTACTCAAATCTCCACTGCCAAGCCTCTACCTCTCCAACGCCAGATCCATGTAAACAAGACGGACGAGCTGGAATTACCTTATTCTATTCTATAATCGGCTGGTCAGTGCTATACTCAATACTTAAGTGACTTACCAGTCCAATGAGGATTCTTGTTTACAAGATGCCACATCTGAGTCACTGACAAATCCTGAATTTCTGTAAAGATAACTGTCCAGAGATTTATAAGCACGCAGTGCTTCACCACTGAACAGCGAGGGAAAGTTAATGAGGTAATTATACACGTCCGGGTATTCCGCTGGCAGTTCAAAATCCGGTCGTGAAAACTCCGTCCGGTAAGCCATAAGGGTCACAAATCTGTAGATCGTTTATTTTAGACATATATCTAGTTATCTGTTCATTAGGAAAATGAGCCGTGTAGTCCGTCGGTTGAAATTGATCCATTCTGCACATGAGTGCAGCAGTATTCAGCGGTGTTTTTGACCGACAAGATGGCGGTTGTGTACTTTCCGGTCACGTGACTGCAAGATCTCTATTGCACACCCACACTATCTTACCTAGGAGCAAAGGAGTAGCATGTGCCTTGCGATCATAGCACTGCTTTGCCTGCTCAGCTGCCTGCTTCATTTTCCTATGGGCTAGAGTGTAAGAATAAGACAGCTTCTGGTGATGGTCATGAACCCAGCTACCAAGGTCACCTGCTGACCTCGCATCGACTACCCCCAACCCAACATCTACAGGGAGCCTCAAATGACACCCAAACATAAGATAGGAAGGGGCAAATCCTGTCACACTGTGAACTGTGTTGTTCTAAGCTTGCAATAGCTCAGGCAAGTGTTCAGGCCACCTGTGCTGTTTTTTTTTTTTTTTGCTTCAAGGGTGCGTAACATATTCAGCAGAGTCTGATTCATTTGCTCTACCCTGCCATTGCCTGCTGGGTGGTATGGGGTAGTACAGCTTTTTGAAACACCATACAGGTCACAAAGTTGTTTCATCAAATCAGATTCAAAATTTGGGCCCTAGTTTGAGTGAAATCAGGCCAGACAACCAAATATTTGAATAATATGGGACCAGATTGCCTGCACAGTCATTTTTGCAGGTTTGATCACGTGTTGGTACAGCCCAGGCATAACGGGTGAACATGTCTGTCATAACTAGGATGTTCTGGTAAGTGTCATTAGGTCTGCTGAGAGAAAGGAAATCGAGTGCCACTACCTCTAAAGGGTATGCAACATCAGTGGGGTTCAAAGGGGCCAGGGGCTCAGTTCTGTCTATCTGCAAGCTACAGGTAATGCACCCAGACTGAAACCCCTGTACCTCCTTATCCATGTCAGTCCAGAAGGAGTGCCGTCTCAGGTTGGTTCGTGCTCTCTCTGCTCCTGCATGGGCAGTGGCCTCGTGATACCATTTCCACACCTCTGCATGCCTGGAAGTTGGACACACAATCTGGAACTGTAACTCTTGTATGTTAGGATCAATCACTTTAGGACACAAAATTCCTCCCTGGATACACAGTCTCTTATGTTGTTTCACCAGTCCAGCCGCACCAGTTGACAATGTTTTCCTCTCCTGCACACTTGGCATTTTGTTCTATTCCACATACCTCTGTATGATCTGAATGTCTGGATCTGCCATCTGTGCAGCCTCCCACTCCTCACCTTGATCCTCAGGGGTGTCATCTGGTCCAGCTGCTGCCACAGCCAATGCAGAGATGCCAGTCATGTTGGGGGAGGCCCTGTAGTGGGGCCATGGAGCTGTGGGGAACCTGGAGAGTGCATCTGCGTTGGCATTCTCCCTTCCAACTCTATACTTGACCTCGAAGTCAAAAGAGGCCAGCTGGGCCACCGACCACTGCTCCACCACTCGCAGCTTAGCAGACTGTAAATGAGCTACAAGGTTATTGTCAGTAAACACCATATACTTTGCTCCAGTCAAATAGTCCTTGAACTTTTCAGTAATGCTCCACTTCAGAGCCAAAAGCTCCAATTTAAAGGACGTTCAGTGGGGTGCAGACTCCAGCTAGCATATGCGATCACTCGTTCCTTATTATCTTGAACCTGTGCCAATTCTGCTCCCAGCTCCTGATGACTGGCATCGGTGTACAAGATAAATGGTTGAGTAAAGTCTGCATAGGCCAATATGGGAGCCTGGGTCAGGGGTTTTTCAGGGCCTCAAATGCTGTTTGACATTCAGCTGATGAGGTAAGTGGGCAGGAGCCTAATTTTGTCATTAGGGATACCAATCATCAATGCATTCAGGGGGTGTGCAATTTTTGCAAATTCAGAGACAAAGCGTCTATAGTAACCAGCCAATCCCAAAAATGCTTTTAGCTGCTTTGCTGCTGTTGGAACTAGCCAATGGGTGACAGCAGATACTTTATCTTGGTCTGGTAGGACCCCTCTTTGATCAACTACATGGCCCAAAAACTTTATCTGGCGATGGAATAGTTTGCACTTATCAGGTTTGAGTTTCAAGCCATGCTTCCAAAGGCACTCAAACACTTCGTCCAGGTGCTTCAAGTGTGTGGCAAACTCTGGGAGGTAGACAATAATATCAAGATACACCAACAAAGATTCAGTTATCTGGCCACTTAGGCATTGCTGCATCAGACTCTGGAAGGTAGCTAGTGCATTACAAAGGCCAAACGGCATACGCTGGAACTCAAATAAGCCTAAGGGGGTAGTAAAGGTAGTTTTCTCTCTGTCTTGTGGAGCTACCTCTACTTGCCAATAGCTACTAGCGAGGTCCAAAGTGGAAAACCATTCTGCTTTGGTCATAGAGGTCAGTGTCTCTTCGATTCTAAGAAGGGGAAAGGCGTCTTTGTGAGTAACAGAGTTCAACTTCCAGTAATCTACACAAAATTGCCAGCTTCCATCCTTTTTTTTCACTACAACAACAGGTGCAGCCCAGGGGCTGGAACTTTCCTTTATAATGCCCCCTTGTAACATACCTGATAGCAGGGTCCTTATACAGCATTGGGGATAAGGGCTGGAACTGTTTCCTTATGGGTTTAGCATCTCCTGTGGGAATCTGATGCTGAACAATGTTAGTCCTGCCAAAATCTTCCTCACTTGTAGAAAAAACTTTTTTTCACTTTTTAAGGAGAGCTGCAAGCTTACCGTTCTTCCATGGTAAGATGAGATTGGTTGGCCAGGCCCAACACATCAAACATCAAGTCCTTTTCCACTTCAGCATTGGCTTCCACAAGTTCAACCTCCACAACCCCATCAGCACCAGGTGTCAAGCTAACTTCATGAGTGCCATGAATATCCATTTCCTCCACTTGGAACAGCCTGCTGAGCTTCTGATAGCGGCCTATGGAGACCGAGAAATCACTGAGGTTACAGATATGGACTGGAATGTTACCTTGTTTAACTGTTGTCAGGCCCCTTGCCACTGCAACAGCACTGGGTTCTGGGAGGGCTTCAACCAGACCATAGTAGTCCTGCCCCCGTGGGCCAGACCAAGCACACCCCCAGACCACAACCTCACTTCTGGCTGGGAGTGTGACTCCTCACCATGGGGCTGGCCAGATGTACCCCAGAAATCCATCCTTTGCAGTCACTGTTGTTCCCCAGCAGGCTGCGAAAGCCTCTCTCCAGGCATGACAAAACTTGGGATACTGACAAGAAAATGAAACAGCCCCCCCCCCCCCTCCCCGGATCCTTGAACACAACATCCCAGCATGCTCTCATTACATTCATTCCTATGATGAGGGAGTTAGAGGAGAAATCATCATCCACAATGAAGACACCTCGCTCGGCAATTTTATGCCCTTCAGTTTCAAAATCCATCATGGCATAGCTTAAACAGGATTTTGATGCCATTAGCCACCTTAAGCTTGATAAATGAGGGGGACTCTTGGACACCATACTCTGGAAACTGCCTAGCCAGAACACTCTGCCTCATTAAGGTGGTTTGGGAACCAGTCTAATAGGCCAGTGTCTAATAGGCCAGTCATTTTAACTCCTCCTATCACAACTTCAACCTGTGGGCATTCGCCAATCAGAGCTGAAGTGACCCCTTATGATTCATTCTCAGAACCTAATCCCACTGCTTGCATCTCAGCAGCAGGAGAACCTAGTTTAAAGCCACCAAGAGACTTGAACAATTATTACAGAACCTAGCAATATGGCCTGGCTTCTTACAACATTTGCAGATGGGCTTACCATTGGTGGAAGCTGGGGGATAGCCCCACGAGGTGGACTCCTGGGCTTCAGTTCCTGGAATAGTTCCTGAGTCCAGTCCTTTAGCTCGGTCATGATTTCCTTCTTTAGCTCCTGTTTCCAGTCATCATCCTGAGAACAAGATCTATAGGATTTAGTGCCCCCTACAGCCATACAGGTTATCTCCGTCCTCCTATGTCCTCGTTGATCCTCCTCCTCCAGCAGCCGAGCCTCCTGTTGAAGGGCATCAAAGGTTCCATATGGATTCTGATGGGCATACCTCCTCAGAGCTTGTAGTAGCGGGCCTTCCTCCAGGCCAAGCAGGAACTGCTCCTTCAAGTGATTGTCCATGGGGCCCTCATCTGGGGCATGTTGCTATAGCCTGCAGTGGAGCTCCCTCAACCTGAGAATGTACAGGTTCATCCGGATTCTGTTGGCACCTAAAAAACTGTGAGCTATTTAGTGCGATGGGCATTTTATCTCTATATAGGCCATCGAGTGCAGCAAAGATTTTGGCTGCTGTATCATGGTCACCCTCAACCAACACCTGGATCTGTCTTTTAGCCACCCCAGTCAATACCCCCATTAAAATACTAACTTTTCGCTGTGCTGTTAGCCCAGCATACTCAAGCAGTCCCTGCAGTTGTTCTCTCCATTCCCCAAACTTCAGTTCTGAGTCTGGCCCCCCAAACTTAGGCACCCATGGTGCACCAGGATAAATAGGCATCATCATATTTGCTTTTTTGTTTTTAAATTAAAATATATCCTGTAGGTTTCAACTCTGCTTGTTAACCCTGATCCTGCTGACTATGCCAAAAATGTGGCCCCACTGTCCAATAACTAAAACATGGGCCATACTTAAGATTCAATTATCAAATTTAGACATATAAAAACCGACAATGGCACCTAGGAATTGGTGATTGGGTTGCGCATGCGCATTCTGTGCTACACACTTCCTGGTTCCCAAGTTGTTTGCGACGAGTCTTTTTTTTCCGCGAGTGTTGGTGTTAATTACTAATCTTTATTTTTTCTACAAATAAATTTCCAGGGGCGGCACGGTGGTGTAGTGGTTAGCGCTGTCGCCTCACAGCAAGAAGGTCCTGGGTTCAAGCCCCATGGCTCGAGTGCGGAGTTTGCATGTTCTCCCCGTGTCCGCGTGGGTTTCCTCCGGGTGCTCCGGTTTCCCCCACAGTCCAAAGACATGCAGGTTAGGTTAACTGGTGACTCTAAATTGACCGTAGGTGTGAGTGTGAATGGTTGTCTGTGTCTATGTGTCAGCCCTGTAATGACCTGGCGACTTGTCCAGGGTGTACCCCGCCTTTCGCCCGTAGTCAGCTGGGATAGGCTCCAGCTTGCCTGCGACCCTGTAGAAGGATAAAGCGGCTAGAGATAATGAGATGAGATGAGATAAATTTCCAGTATCCTCTTCATTTTTTTTATTGTACTTTCGCTTTCCTTTTTCCATTGTTTTCCTCTTTTTTCGGAAGAACGCCGAGACAGGAAGCTTTCTTTTTTTTTCTCCTCCTGTGTAACGACCACAAGCGGAGGCCATCCACATCGGATCTGCTTTAATATCAACAGATCTTCGATTAAGGTACATGAATCCTTTCATCATGGCACACTTTCAGCCTGTTCAGTGTGCTGAGTGCAGGATGTTTAGTCATTCTGGTGAATTCTAACTTTTTTTTTTTCCGGTTCCGGTTGAGAGTATGTAGTGCGTGAGTTTGCTGCCTCTTCTCCCCGGCATTTTCTTTCTTTTTTTTGTTTTCTTTAACTGTGCTTCTGATTTTTTTTTTGGCAACATGTTGCAAATTCATTTTGTTTCTTTTTGGTTAGTTTCGGACTCTTCTTGTTTGGTTTTGACACCGGCTTTTTGCAATCACCTGTAGCTAACCCGCCTGCGAGCCCCCGCTTTCTTTCCACCCACTTGACTTCAGCAGTGGTGAGTGAGTTTCCACTATTCACTACACTGTTGTCTTGTTTTATGTGCTGGTTAGTCAAATTGCTTCCCTGCACTGTACTCTGGGTGTGAAACCGCTGGTGTTTTGGCTACGTTTATGAGCGGTGTTAAGCTAAGGTGGCTTTGCACCTTACATTGGACTGCGTCTATCCATCTGTTTTTGGATCGTGACTGTGGGTCTGGGTATTGGTTTTGTAGCCCGGCTTTTACCCATGTTTTACACCTACTCACTGGAGGAATTAAAAAGCCTTAGTGCACGGCACCACTTGGATTCTATGGTATTTAATTTGTGCTGCTCTGTTGGAATCACACGCTGCCCTCAGTACATTCACCGGTCTCCACGTTCTCCGACTGCTCATTATGCTTCTGAGTCTTCCATACCCATCATATGGACTCACAATCGGATTGCCAAGGTCAACAAGAACACTCATGGAGTTAATCACGGTGTTCTCTGCTCACTTGGGAAACTGCAAGGTTCTGCTGTCTCTGGATTGTCACCTGTGTCTCCTGTGAAGATTGGGCTTTTAAACTCCCGCTCCATCACCAACAAAGCATCACTCGTAATGACCTAATTATCCAAAACACCCTGGACATACTTCTGCCGGTGGAAACATGGCAACAGGCTGAAGACTATCTACATTTAAATATATCTTCACCAGCTAGATACACATATGTAGGTGCAATTGGTAATTAAGTGATCAATCTCATTAAATCAGTCTCATTAAACAATACCTTTAATTTTGATACTTAATAATAAATTATCAAACAGCTAAATTATGGTATATTCCAAATTATTATGATCACTTACCATATTACACAACCTATATGCACCTTGGAATCCTTTGGGATTGGGTACTTCAAAAATATTGGGACAACAAATAAACACACACAGTTTCAATAATTAATTGAATTTATTATAACAAAGATAAAAATTAATAATAGCAGTTGAAATCTTCAGCAAACAATGAGGTGTGTGTGTGTGTGTGTGTGTGTGTGTGTGTGTTGTGGTGAAGACAAAAGATTAGCTTTGTGTTGCTAGCTAAGACAAAGGAATGCTAGCTAAGATGTGTGTGTGTGAGGCCTTGTGACCACGTGTTTCTAAGTACAACAAGAGAGTTAGCTTTGGTTGCTAATTGAGATGTGTTTGTGTGTGTGAGGCCTTGTGACCACATGTTTCTAAGTAAAACAAGAGAGTTAGCTTTGGTTGCTAATGAGACAAAAGAATTAGCCATGTGTGTGGCTAGCTAAGGCCCAAGAATCCTACCTCGTGGAGTTAAGACAAAAGGTGTGTATGTGAGTGTGGAGGAGGGCTGCCATGTGTTCCCTTGAGACAATACAATTAGCCTTGGATGCTAATGAGACAAAAGAATTAGCCGTAGGCTAATTTTACTAGCTTATAACATTACTAAATCCACTGAAATCTTGATGAGGTCAAAATATGTGTAATAATGAAATTAAAGTGTTAGACAGGAATAGAGAGCATGCAAAGCCTATCTATTAAACAATTGAGAGGACAAAAGTAGAACAATAATTAATTCAACACCATAAGTGTTTACAGTGTACACAATTAAACCGTTCCTGAGTTCAAATTCACACTACTTCAAAAAGCTAATTCCTAAGACTAGGTTTTGCCCAAATGCCAGTCTCTTACATCAGTATCTTGCTTCTATCGGAGGGTTATGAGATGTTCCGAGACTTTTGGAGTTTCACCGTTGTGAAGGCCTCCGTGAAGCACAGAGAATTTCTTGGTCCGACGCGTGGTCACTCATGATGAAAAGAAAGTCTCTGATCAGACAATGTGTACAGCGCTTCAATTAGAAGGATCCAGTCGCTTCTAACTTTAAATTAACTGCTTGGGCTGCAGTCGTACGTACTTATAAGGAGCAAATGGAACTGGTTATATTCAATCTGAGTCAAAATCGCGTGATTCTAGAGTCTACCATGGCCAAAGGTAAGTAAAAGAAAAGCGCGAAACTCTGATTCTCGACAAAAAAGACGTCTTTATCTGGTTTGCTCGGCCAAGCGGATCTCGTTCATGAGTCATCAAAGATTCACATGGGTAGCTGCCTGAAATTTTCAGCTTTTGGGAGAGTGAACATCGCTATACAACTGGATGAGGGCTACAGGCTAGCAGTTCACCGCCACAACAATGAGGTGAGCAAGAACAGGCACATATTAAACCGGCTCATCCAATGTGTGAAATTTTGTGGAGTGTTCGAGTTAGCTCTACGAGGCAAAGACGAAACTGAGGGCTCCAGTCATCGTGGTGTTTTTCTGGGTTTGGTTGACTTCGTGACTCTCACACACACACACACACACACACACACACACACACACACACAGAATCCGTTCACTTTTGATGTTTTCATGTGCATTTTTATATTTGCCACACTTTGCTCTGAGAGTTAGCACTTTGGTAATATCCTTGGTAAATACCAGTAATTGCAAGATCTAAAGATCCACTCATCTATTTATTCAACTGCTATTGTTATGTTAGCCAACTATTTACAATGTTTTGTTACAGTAAGTGCACTTTCCTGTTTGTCCTTAAGTTGCACAGTCTGTAAAATTCTTGCTGGTCATGAAGTTTGAAGTACAAAATCTATTTACAGAACATTCTGTAGAACAGTTGACTTGCTACCTAGGTCAATTTACTTCAGTCCTGTGGACATTTATGGTCCGTGTAGACATAACAGGGGAAAATTGCCCCCCCGAAAAAAAAAATTCAGGAGCCGCCACTGATACAGTTTCTATTTACAATAATACTATGTCTAACACAATACTTTCGCTCCCCTTAAAACTAGACAGGTCTCCACAAATCGCGCCTCTCCTTGGTTCACCTCTGAGCTTAGGGCCATGAAGGCCAAGGGAAGGCGGCTAGAGTGCCTTTATAAGAAAACCTGGCCTTACTATTCATCTTTCACTCTTCTCTGAACACATCACAAAGTATAAGGATGCTCTTAATGCTGCCCGATCCTCCTACTATTCTAACATCATTAAGAGTGGCAATCATAGACCCAAAACTCTGCTTAATACAATAAATAAACTTCTTCAGCCTCCTTCCTCAACCACTCCCAGTTCCCCTGCTCAGTGTCAGGCTTTTTTGGATTTTTTCAAGGATAAAATTGACAGTATTTGCCAATACTTTCATTTTGAAATTCATTCTTCTGTCTCGCAAGTAGCTCTTTCTCATAAAGCTGACTGCTGTCTCTGCTTTCTCACCTGTTGATTCTTCTAAAGTATCAGAAATTATGACTAAGTCCTCCTCCTCCTCATGTCTGTTGGATCCTGCACCCACTGCACTTCTTAAATCCTGTGTACAGTGGGGCAAGAAAGTATTTAGTCAATCACCAATTGTGCAAGTTCTCCCACTTAAAAAGATGAGAGAGGCCTGTAATTTTCATCATAGGTATACTTCAACTATGAGAGACAAAATGAGAAAAAAAATCCAGAAAATATCACATTGTCTGATTTTTAAAGAATTTATTTGCAAATTATGGTGGAAAATAAGTATTTGGTCAATAACAAAAGTTCATCTCAATACTTTGTTATATACCCTTTGTTGGCAATGACAGAGGTCAAACGTGTTCTGTAAGGCTTCACAAGGTTTTCACACACTGTTGCTGGTATTTTGGCCCATTCCTCCATGCAGATCTCCTCTAGAACAGTGATGTTTTGGGGCTGTCGCTGGGCAACACGGACTTTCAACTCCCTCCAAAGATCTTCTATGGGGCTGAGATCTGGAGACTGGCTAGGCCACTCCAGGACCTTGAAATGCTTCTTACGAAGCCACTCCTTCGTTGCCTGGGCAGTGTGTTTGGGATCATTGTCATGCTGAAAGACCCAGCCACATTTCATCTTCAATGCCCTTGCTGATGGAAGGAGGTTTTCACTCAAAATCTCACGATACATGGCCCCATTCATTCTTTCCTTTACACGGATCAGTCGTCCTGGTCCCTTTGCAGAAAAACAGCCCCAAAGCATGATGTTTCCACCCCCATGCTTCACAGTAGGTATGGTGTTCTTTGGATGCAACTCAGCATTCTTTCTCCTCCAAACACGACAAGTTGAGTTTTTACCAAAAAGGTCTATTTTGGTTTCATCTGACCATATGACATTCTCCCAATCCTCTTCTGGATCATCCAAATGCTCTCTAGCAAACTTCAGATGGGCCTGGACATGTACTGGCTTAAGCAGGGGGACACGTCTGGCACTGCAGGATTTGAGTCCTTGGCGGTGTAGTGTGTTACTGATGGTAGCCTTTGTTACTTTGGTCCCAGCTCTCTGCAGGTCATTCACTAGGTCCCCCCGTGTGGTTCTGGGATTTTTGCTCACTGTTCTTGTGATCATTTTGACCCCACGGGGTGAGATCTTGCATGGAGCCCCAGATCGAGGGAGATTATTAGTGGTCTTGTATATCTTCCATTTTCTAATAATTGCTCCCACAGTTGATTTCTTCACACCAAGCTGCTTACCTATTGCAGATTCAGTCTTCCCAGCCTGGTGCAGGTCTACAATTTTGTTTCTGGTGTCCTTTGACAGCTCTTTGGTCTTGGCCATAGTGGAGTTTGGAGTGTGACATTTGAGGTTGTGGACAGGTGTCTTTTATACTGATAACGAGTTCAAACAGGTGCCAGTAATACAGGTAACGAGTAGAGGACAGAGGAGCCTCTTAAAGAAGAAGTTACAGGTCTGTGAGAGCCAGAAATCTTGCTTGTTTGTAGGTGACCAAATACTTATTTTACAGAGGAATTTACCAATTAATTAATTAAAAATCATACAATGTGATTTCCTGGATTCTTTCCCCCCATTCTGTCTCTCATAGTTGAAGTGTACCTATGATGAAAATTACAGGCCTCTCTCATCTTTTTAAGTGGGAGAACTTGCACAATTGGTGGCTGACTAAATACTTTTTTGCCCCACTGTATCTGCTATCCCCCCCCCCCCCCCTTATATTGCTCATATGATTAATCAGTGTTTTGCTTTAGGCACTGTTCCCATTTCCCTCAAAATTGCTTCTGTTACACCAATACTAAAGAAACCTGGTCTAGATTCTTTTTCACTGTCCAATTACAGACCTATTTCACATCTCCCTTTCCTAGCTAAAGTAATGGAGAGAGTTGTAGCCTCTCAGCTTCATACTTTCCTTGCTCGTAATGATCTCTATGAACCCTTTCAGTCAGGCTTTCGCAATCTGCACAGCACTGAATCTGCTCTCTTAAGAGTTGTTAATGACCTCCTGCTCTCAACTGATGCTGATCATCTCAATGTCCTTGTTCTCTTGGACCTCACAGCTGCCTTTGACACTGTACATCATGAGAGAGTCTGGAAATGAGTATCTTCTTTTGGTATTGCTGGCTTAGCTTTAGCCTGGTTTCAGTCATATCTAGCAAACAGGCAACAGTTTATTTCTATTGGTGTTCATAAATCATCCACTGCTACTGTTGCTCAAGGTGTGCCTCAGGGTTCTGTCCTTGGTCCCCTTCTTTATATATATATTATATGTTTCTCCTATAGGCCAGATTATTCGTAACCATGGCCTTAACTTTCATTGTTATGCTGATGACATTCAAATGTACATCACTATCACCCCTTCCATAGCCTCTGTTCAGCTGCTAAGGACTTGCATCACTGACCTTAAGCAATGGCTGCATAAGAACTGCCTTAAACTTAATGCTAGCAAAACGGAGGTTCTATTAGTAGGTACCAAAAGACAGGTTCTGAACTTCTCCAGTTTTACTATTGATGTTGATGGTGTGTCTATTAGTCCTTCCCAAGTTATAAAAAACCTTGGCGTTCTCTTTGACTCCACCCTTACGTTTGAACCCAATCTTAAACTAATTACTAAGAATGCTTTCTTTCACCTGGAGCTGCAATATTGCACGTCTCCGCCCTTTTCTCTTGGAAACTGATGCCAAAATGTTGGTCAATGTGTTTATTTTTTTTCTTGTCTTGACTACTGCAATTCTCTCTTTTATGGTCTCCCTGCCACATTGCTCAATTGCCTGCATTACATCCAAAACTCAGCAGCAAGAGTCCTCACACTCACCAAGTGCACTGCTCACATCACTCCTGTTTTACAGCAACTGCATTGGTTGCCAATTATTTCTCGGATCAAATACAAAATCTTACTTTTAATCTATAAAGCTCTTCATGGTTTCGTCCCCTTCCTATCTCTGTGAGCTAATTCATTTGTACTGTCCCTCCCGCTCCCTCAGATCTTCTGTCTGTAGACTTCTGACTGTTTCACGTTTTAAATTGGCATCTATGGGTGGCAGATCATTCAGTGTTGCTGCTCCTAAACTTTGGAACTCATTACCACAATCGCTTTGTGACTGTTCCACTCTCTCTTCCTTCAAAGCTAACTTGAAAACTTTTCTCTTTACCTTACACTACTCTTCCTAGTGTGGCCTTTTCTTTTTTTGGTAACTCCTGTGTAAAGCGTCCTTGGGTTTGTGAAAAGCACTATATAAATTGAACTTATTATTTATTCCTCCATTGCTAGCGATAGCTTTATTTGTGATAAGTGCAGATTAGTTAGCTCTCTGATGGAGAACATTATAGTGTTAGAAGCACATATCCAGGCTTTAGAGAAGGTCAGTGAGAATGAGAACAGTGTAGTTTCTGCAGGGGAAAGTCTGGATGCCCTAGGTGGAGTTAGTAATCCCCCAACTCCGGCATTAGAGACCTTACAGCAGGGTGAATGGGTGACGACTCGGCAGCATAAGCATAGAGCCAAAGCTACTGCTGAGACTTGCCCACGGGAGCACCACTCCTCTCCACGTCACGTGTCGAACAAGTTTGCTCTCCTTAGTGATGCACCCACTGAGAAACTTGAAAGAGCTCTGGTTATAGGGGACTCTATCATACAGCACGTGAAATTAGCTAGGCCTTTAGGGGCACCAGCAGCTTTAGTCAGGGGTATACCGGGATCCAGGGTGCTGGACATAGCAGGTAATCTTAGGGTCCTAAGCAAGCACAGGTTCTCAAAGATATACACCTTCGTCAGTCTGAGGTTACTAAGAGTAACTTTGTAGAGGTGTTTAAATTAGCAAAGGCGATGTCCGATGCTGTAGTATGCTCTGGCCCCCATCCCAATACAGCATAGCGATGTAGCTTACAGCAGGTTATGGTCGCTGAACTGCTGGTTGTCCAGGTGGTGCTCTGAAAACAATGTGAGCTTTAGAGATAATTGGACTAATTTTGAGGGCACTGCTGGCCTGTTAGGGTGGGATGGTATCCATCCCACGCGGGAAGGTGCTGCTCTCATTTCCTGCAGCATAGGTCATAGTCTCAGAACAGGCCTAGTTAATTTCTGGCAATCCAGAGCCAAGGCCAGGGAGCAGACGAACAGGCTAAACCGACTGTCTGCTTGCTGCACAGTGTCGTCACTCAGGGTCCACTACATCGAGACTGTGTCTGTTCCCTGAGCTCAACAAAAAAGTAGAAATATTCAGAGAGTTTGTTCCAGTAACCTAATCAATATAAAATTAGATCATACTGACTGTACAGCTGCTGCCAGCACCTTTGATCTAAAGGTGGGGCTATTAAATATTAGATCTCTTACATCTAAAGCGCTAATGGTTGTAGGTTGAATTGGGATTAATTAAATTATAAATTATGTAATAATTGATAATTAAATTAATCAATTTATAAATAAAGATCAGTCTCATAAAATCTTAAATTATTAATCTTAATACTCACCGTGAATGGTTACATTCAAGATTAATGGTAGCTCTGTATTAGATGGGAAACCCAGTTGTATACAAAAGCTAAATTCTGAAGGAAAAAGGAGTTCTAAATAGTTGACCTTGTGAATAAACAACAGGAACAAGTAAAATGCAATTCAATTTTATTAGCTTTTATTTGTCTACTACTCACTAATAATAATAATCTCAAAATACATTCAATGTCGGCAAAGGTAATAACAAGACAAAACAATGGAACAATTACACCTGGACTATAAATTTGAGGGAAAGAGAGAGAGAAAGAGATAGAAGGAAAAAGAATCCCTTGTGTGTGCGTGTGTGTGGAGGTGTGTGTGTGTGTGTGTGTGTGTGTGTGTGTGTGTGTGACCTAGCTTGTCGTTAGCTAAAACAAAGGAATGTTAGCTAAAACAAAGGAATGTTAGCTAAATAGAACAAAGGATTAGCTCTGTGGCTAATGTGTGCTTTGTGTAGGTATCTGTGGGCAGATGCTAACGACTAGCCACTCTGGCAATGCTTAAACAAAATGGCGGTCAGTGCCTAGGTGTCGTATCACAGGTAACTCAATGAAGAAGGTATCAAAATGGCGTCGGAAAAATGGCGCCTGCAGGCCTAGTCGAGAACACAAGCCTACGAGCTAGCGTATCACCCTGAGGTAGCTAGCAATAAGTTGCTAAGGAGAATCTGACCACGCTACAGCCGGATCCAAACACTGCACTTAACAACAATTTCCAACAGACTATCTAGGCAAAGAACTCAACGCGAGAGAGAGAGAGAGAGAGAGAGAGAGAGAGAGAGAGTGTGTATATGTGTTGGATGGAGAGAACTAGGCCTTGTAGCGGTCTAGCCTCGGAGCTTAAAATAACAAACTTGTCGCTGCGCTGCTAATCAGATAGGGAAGCTAGCAATGGAGTTAAGGAAAGATATCATGCAAGATACCCTGTCTAACAAGTTCAAAGAAAAAAAAAAAACAGAACCAAAACAAACAATAAAAACAAACAAACACCTTCCGTGTCTGAGCGGGTATGCTAAATAGCTCAAAGCTTAAACATGACCCTAACAACCATCTGAATAAGCTACAAATTAAAAATTTGCCCAAGTGCCTACTCAATGCGATGGAAGTTCTTTCTCCGATGTCCGCGCTGAGGGTCGCAGTCCGAGGAGAGGAGGTTAGCGGCGCGTTGCGTCCAACCGCGGCTAACGAAGCAGGGAGATGAAGGCCTAGCTGGCCCACGGTGCTTCAGGAGAAACCTCCGGTGATGCGTCGACGAGGAAAAGGCTGAGAGGAGCGAAGCTGTCCGCAAATGCCTCTTAGCGTGGAAAACTACTTAACTGTAGTTAAACTTTGCAAAGGTTTAGAATCAAAACCACTATATCGCTGAAACTTAGCGGGTCGTTCAAAAGTTCGGCCGAAACTAATTTGAACAGGCTGTTCTCAGACAATAGCGGTTAGTCTCAACACTGTAGGCGAGCGTGCCTACAGTCCGTCCGACCACTCCAGTAGTCAGAACATGAGAGAACGAATCGAGGCGCTCTCGATACAGTTAAAGCAGTTCCACGCCACGTCACATCCGGGTGGAGCGCGCAAGGAAATTGTGGGATCGTTATAGGGGGCGCTGGCGAGTTACCAACATTCCCCCCTTGGCCATAGGCGCTGAAAGGAGTGATACCCTATGGGCACATGGTGTTTAGTCTGCGACCCACGGTCCCTAGTAATCCACAATGAGGTAGTTCCACAATGAGGTAGTTCCACAATGAGGTAGTTCCAAGGGTCCTTTCTGTGAAAAGTCTTTCAGACACAGTTCAACAGTTCAATTCATTTCATACAGTCCATAAGATGCATAGGCACTTGGGCATGAAAGCATAGGCACTTGGACATGAAAACAATTACACTATGGCTACTTAACTACCTTCTACATACAATATTTCACACAGCAAACAAAAATAATCAAAACTCCATAAAGGAAAATGGAAAAGAGGGGTTAGTTAGCGTGTTAGCAAGCCTACTCTTCAAGAAAGTTAGTGGAGGCCTTAGGCCTGATGGAGAATCGGACAATGCCACGATCTAATTTCTCAGGTGCGTAGATCGTTTTGTCCAGTTTGCGGTGTAGTGTCAGTATGTACCTATGTAGAGTGATGGCTATGAAGACTGTGATAACCCAACCGCTAGCTAGAAATCCCAGCGCAATTCGGCTTATTAAAGATCCTTGATCGGACGAAGGGTTTGCGCGGTTATTCAAGAAAGTGGTAGCGATGCCAGTGGGCTTAAGATCGAATTGCACGGTTTTGGTCCCTTCCAGCAGTAGTTGTGCTTGGAGGGTGGAGTTTATCTCAAGTTCGTGACCTGGGAAGGCATCGGGCATTTCTATCTCGGTCTCATACTGGTCAGCGCTAAGGTGATGGAGGGTGATGTCACCCACGTGAACAGTGGCTCCTAGTGGGACACTTAGGAGAGAGGTTTCGTTAGGGATCTTCATTCTAGTGGCAGTGTTATGTTGATCATATGATACCAGAATCTCAGTTTGGGGAGTGTTGATTAGCCACCGATTACCAGCTCTTTCTACTCTAGTTCCTATTCCTTCATCTTTAATAGACAATTTGCCTGCACACTTCTGATCGGGGACTTTTGTCAATACACAGAGACGGTCTGTGGTGTCTCGGATAAAGGGATTGCTGGGGCAGACCCAGTGGATATCTTTGGTAGAGGTGCACATGTCTAAGTTAGGGACGAGGTAGATAGAGGGGTTGTCATCGTGATAGGCTATGGTGGGAGGTGTCTGCAAACGTACGTGTACGTCGTTGTTCCAGAAACCTACATTAAGGACAGATTTGATTCTGTATATGTTTTGCCGTTCAATAACGGGGAGATTGAGGATGAAGCCTATTTCTAGGTTTTGAGGGTTCACAAAAATGGGGATAGCACTGCCAAGACTATAAGCCAGATGAATCTGTGATGAGTAAACGTTAGTCGTGGTAGTAGATCGGAGTATGCTGTCAACCATGCTGAGGGGTATCAAATATGGTGGGATTTTACCTCCACTCAGGGTGCTGAGAGAGCTACTTACTTCTCTCATCAGGTCCTGCATTAGGTCTCGGATTACTCGGACATACTTGACTTCGCTTCTCATGATTGCTGCTAGCCTGTCTACGGCATGTACTGTGTTCTTGATTAATGTAGAATGCATGTTAACGGTTAGTATAGTTCCCTGCAGGGTTTTGCCTAGGCCCTGCAGCTCCTCCTGTTGAGTTAGTAGTCTACCCTGGATTTCTGGCATTTCTTCCTTAAGAATGTTCATTTCTCGTTTGACCGCGGTCAGGCTAACGGTGTTAACGGCAGACAGGCCCATTGAGAACAGAGAGCCAATGGCGGATGCAGCAGTAAGTAGTCCTCCGAGGAACCGTTTAGGGCGTGTTTTGCCGCTGAGTTCCTCCTCAGTGACTATGAACTTCTGTAACTGTTCGAGCATGTGAACTGTGGTACGCTTGGCGTGTTCGATGTTGGACCCAATCTCGGAGTCAGGCCCGGTTTCGAGGTTTGTTTGTGTGGGCGATCTAAAATGCTTACGGTACACGTCCCAAGGATCGAGGCGGGTGTACACGCGCTGGGTATGGACGCGGCAATTGGTGAGGAGCAGTCCTGGGGCATCTTGGAGAACAATGCCACTCGGCGGACCTGGTTCCACTATGTTACCGGCCAATGTGGTCTGCAGGACTAGGAAGATGCCGAGGATCCAGAGAGGGGCCATTCTGCAACATACAGGAGTTTGTTATTCCGATTTGAGTGGTAACGAGGGTGGTTACTTATAGATGCACGCTTATGGATTGAGAGGCATGCAACTAAGTTGGGCAGGCTATAACTTATTGTTTGTCCACCCCCCTATGGAGTGTGGACTGCTCAAAAAGCTTTATTTGGTTGCTATGGACCCATCTATACGAAGGCGCCTGGCTGGGCTTCGAAGTTTTGATGCGGTAGGCGACGGGGGACAGTTTACCGACGATTTCGAAAGGGCCGGACCAACGGGGTAAGAATTTTCTGGCTACTCCTACCGGTTTGGTGAAATTGAAGTATAGGACTCTGTCGCCTACTTCGTACTCACGGTGTGTCGCCTTTCTGTCGTAGTAAGCTTTCTGTCCTTTCGCACTCTTTTCGAGGTGTTCCTGGGCCCACGCAAACGTGGCCTGCAAGTGGCGTTGCAAGTCGGTGACGTACTGGTGTGCGGTGTATGCAGTGGCAACGCTTAGGTCCTCTGGTCGGTAGAGGAGGTGTAAGGGAAGAACCATTTCACGCCCAGTCATCATTTCGAACGGAGTGACTCCGGTGGTGCGGTGAGGAGTGGACCGAATGGCCATCAGCACCAGAGGGAGTTTGATGTCCCAATCTTTGCCATGGTGGCTAACATACTTGCGAAGCATGCTCACGATGGTTTGGTTGGCGCGTTCGACCTGACCAGAAGACTGAGGATGATACGCGATGTGGAATTTTGCCTCGACTCCGAGCATCTCCCACAACACTCTCATGACCTCTGCGGTGAAATGAGTACCTCGGTCGGAATCAATGGATAGGGGCAAGCCCCAACGGCTGAACACATGGTTCATAAGAAGGAGAGCGGTGGTCTCTGCGGTTTCGTTTGGGGCGGGCAAGCATTCCACCCACTTCGTGAACGCGCAAGTGACGGTCAGGAGGTACTTATTACCTCGAGCCGATTTCGGCACCGGTCCAACCCAGTCTATCTGGAGATTAGACCAGGGGAATGAGATGCCTTTGCTTTGCAGTGGGGCGCGGTTCAACGGTTGGGCTGGTCGGAATTGGCAGCAAATCAAGCACCCTTTGACATACTCGGTAACGTCCTGAATCATGAAGGGCCAATAGACAATCTGTTGGAGTGTCTGGTAGGTCGCCTGAGCGTTCCTATGGCCCCCGCATGGGCTGTCGTGAGCGTACTGCAACATGACCCCCCTATGATCTGTGGGCACGACCCACCGGGGAGGTCCCTGGTTGCGTGGTGTGTACACCAGGAGTCCTTTCTCGAGTTTTAAGCAGTTTTTGAGATTGTGAAGGTGATTTAAGTCTCGGGACTGTTGCAACTCTTCTGGGGAAATTGGGGACGCCACGGGGTCCGCAAGGAACTTACGGATTTGGTGGATCACGGGATCCCTTTCCTGCATAGACACCAGGTCGGCGTCCTGGGGCAGTCGGCCGAGTTGCACGGTTCCTGCTTGGGGTACTGCGTCAGTTTGACCTGCTCTAGCCTGTCGGCGAGTAATCGCGGTTACGTTATGGTGTGGCGTCTCGGGAAGCCATGACGGCTGGAATTCCCAAAGGGGGCCGTCTACGGCTCCCGCTTTGGCGAGGCCATCTGCCTCATCGTTACTGACTTTGTCAGGTCCTGGGACTTGAGAATGTCCCTTCACCTTCTTCCAATAGACGCACATTCCCTGTTCGGTTACGAGTCGATCGCATGCTAGGAAGAGTTCGGAGTGTTTCACTTCCTTGCCCCTTGCGTTTTTCATGTCCTGCACCTTCCACGAGGGAAAGTGTGAGACGAAGCTATGCCTGGCATAATTTGAATCAGAGCAGAGGACTAACCGCTTGATGTTCTCACAGGCAGCTTGTTGCAGGACGATGAGCACGGCTGCTACCTCCGCATATTGGCTAGTCTTAGCCCCGAGTTGATGTTGGTATTTCCCTTGTATAGGGCCGTTCGCCCATACGATACCGACACCGGCTTGCACTTTGCGTTCATGATGGAATGAGCATCCATCTATGTAAGCGGTGGGGAGGTCTTTGCAGACGTTCTCGTCATAGTAGTGGTGGTCGGAGGGGAGAGCAGGTACGGTTGTTAGTTCGGTTTGATCTGGACTATTCTCGCAGTCGCAATGCTGGCATTCCGCCAGGCCTCGGCCAAGCGCCATCTTGTGGTTCTGGGCGTACTTCACCTCGACGTTGTAGCCCTGTAATGCCATCATCCAAGCTGCGATGCGACTGTTCGAAACTCTTCCCTCTCTCAGCCTCTGGCTGTTCAAGAACGAGACCGGTTGATGATTGGTCTCTATCACCACCTTCTGGCCACCAATGTAACTGCGAAAGTGTTCAACGGCCCAGACTATGGCCAGCAGGGCTTTTTCGCAGTCTGAAAATTTAAACTGCACAGCACTGAGGGGCCGACTGGCGTATGCTACGACACGACGATCTTTGTCATGCTGCTGTGACAGTGCAGCGCTCAGGCAGTGGGTGGAGAAACTAGCCTCCAAGAAGAACGGTTTGTCTTTGTCGGGATACGCGAGGCAGGGAGCAGAGCAGAGCTTCTGCTTCATGCTCTTGAACGCGAGTTCTTGATGCTCACTCCACTGGAAGGGTTTATCCTTTCGGAGGAGCTCGGTGAGCGGTCGTGCTATCTCCGCGTAGTCCTCGATGAACTGTCAGGAGTAGTTGCAGACCCCTAAGAAGCTCCTGAGTTCGGGTACGTTGGATGGGGCTTTGATGTCTTGGATAGCCCGCACCCTCCCCGACTGGGGTTCAATGCCATCTGGCCCAACGCACAGCCCAACGTATTCGACTTTGGTGCGACACCACTGCCCTTTGGTGACAGAGAGCTTCGCTCCTGCTCTGGACAGCTGAGACAGAACATGGCGTATCTCTTCGAGGTGTGCATCAAAAGTCTGTGACCTAATGAGGATGTCATCGACATAGATCAAGTTGCCACGAGCTGCGGCATCGCTCATTGCCTTATGCAAGATGATGTTGAATTCAGCGGGGGAGTTCGCGTAGCCGAACGGACATTGGTTGAAAGTTAACTGGCGGTTCCCAAAGGAAAAGGCCAGCTTGTGCTGGTCAGCTGGATCCACGCGCATGGTCCAGAATCCACTCGCCACATCGGTGGTGGAGAAGAACTTTGCACCCTTCACCTTGGCAAGTTCTTGATCCAGATGGATCATGGGCCATCTTGACAAGGGCACTTGCTTGTTCAGCTGCCTATAGTCAATGGTGAGACGCCACTTGCCATTCGGTTTCAGCACCGGCCACAAGGAGGAGTTGTAAGTCGAGTTACACTCGCGAATGATCTGCTTTTCCAGCAGAGTGTCCAGTGTTTCTTGTATTGAGTCGTATGCGGCTAACGGGATTTTGTATTGCCGCACGAACGTCGGTGGAGCGTTCGGATCTGTTGGGATTCGGACGGTGTGGATGTCCGTGACTCCGCAGTCATTGGAATCTCGCGCCCAGATCGCCTTGAAGTCGTAGAACAGTTCATGGAGCTGTCGTCTCTGGGCGTCCGTGGTCAGGCTGTCAGCTTTCACCAGCTGTTGTTGAACTTCTCGTTCGAAGCCTGGGTACGGTTCACCTAGAGCTGAATCGACGACCTCAGTTGCAGGGGTGTCGTTGCTCGATTGCGTGGCAAGAGCGTACACCAGCATGTGTTTCGGGGTGTCAGTTTTGGTCATGACTATGCGCTCGTCGCAAAGCATGATGTGAGGTTCGATGCGGATCATGTGGAAAGGAAGAGTGATCCAGGGAGGTTCCACTGGATCGGAATGAGTGTCCGGCGTTGGCAGCTCACCAATGACTGGAATGGTGAGTTCAAAGTCATGGAATGCCTGGTCTATCAGAAGGCCTAAAGGCCGACGGGCGGGGATCGTGATGGCGTCCCGCGTGGAGTTTTGAACCAGGAGGTAAGCGGAACGATGACTCACTTCAAGCAGCGGAGTCCCACACACGGCTAAATCGAGCTCCATGAAGAATCTGAGAGGCTGGAAGAACGCCTGGGAGCTACGAAACTGTTGGTCTTTCATGATGACCAGCTTAAGAGGGGAACCAGCAGTCCTAGCGGGAATGACAATGTCAAATTCGCTAGCGACATGGCAGGCTTGGGGAATCGTTTGTCCTGACCGCATTTGTTCCGGGTCAGCTTGGAACGGGTGCTTAGCAGCATCGGCTTGGGTCCAGATGACCCGGTTGACTAGGTCCAGTTGGGCTCCCAGTCTGACCAAGATGTCTGCCCCAATGACCAGTGGGTCAGGAAGTCCGGGGATGACACTCAAGAAATGAAGGAATTCTCTCTGACCGATGGCGAGCGACACGGCGCAGACGCCCGTGGCTTTGATGGGGCTCTGGGGTTGTTCGGCTGACAGTAGCCGGTGGCTCTTCTGCACAAAGACAGGGGAAGGAGTGCTCTGACGCACTATGTCGAACCACGTTTGGCTGATGGCTGACTTCTCTGACCAAAGCGCTAACCTGACGGCAGGTGCCGTGACGCCGTTGACAGCAATGTTGCCAGATATCCAGGGGTAGTACCTGGTTGGGGCAGATTCGCCAAGAAAGCAAAGGAAAGACGGGTGGCCATCAAGCGCGTTGCGGTTGAGAAGAGTGTCGGTTGAGTTTGGTGCGTCTTGACTCGGCCCAGGGTGGAGCGGAGTGGTCTCGAGGTTCTCGGGGACCCACCCTGACTCAGCTATCGGTGGAGTAGCCTCCACGCTAACTTCATCTCAACAGGCTCGATCATGACGACGAGGATCTGGGGTCTGTGGGGACGCGACCTGGGCCCACAGTTGCCCACGACGACAGTCAATGAGGGGCGCTAGCCTATCCAGTAGGTCTTGGCCAATGAGGAACGGTTCTACCCCAACAGAGCAGATGTAAGTGGGGTGAGTGATGGACATGCCCTGGAAGGTGAGTTCTAACCATGCAATGGTTGTTACTGGTGCTTGATTCTGGGTGAAGCTAACCAAGTTGACGTCACAACGTTCGGTTCTGATGGGTCTACCTTGCGCGCGCCGCGCATCAGAAACCTCTGCAAAGACTTTGGAACACATCAGGGTGATTTCTGACCCGGTATCCAAGAGAGCTTGGAGGGAAACGTTGCCTTCTACCACCACTGGGGTATAGATACGCTTGGCGTTGCCTTTCCTAACCAAATCTCCAAGAAACTGCGTCAGGGGTGCATCCTGCGGGTCAGGCTTCACTACCGGGGGGGGTGGTTTCAACTCATCGCTGCCTATTGGGCAGGGGTCCTTTCCCCACCCCACGAGGTAGACACGCGGTGGTGGTGGGGATGGGTCCCGGCCTAGTCATGCTGACGGTTCGTCCCTGTCCTTGCTCGGCTTACCCTTCCTGTTCTTATTGCTCAGCAGTTGTTTAACCCGTGCTAATTCGGTCCTCAGTTCTGCCATCCCAAGCGGCTCTTGGTTGGCTTGTTTAATCCGTGCTAATTCAGCCCTCAGTTCTGCCATCCCAAGCGGCTCTTGGTTGGCTTGTCTAGCGGTAGCTAGCTTAGGGCTCCGCTCCCTTCGAGAGGAGTTGCGATGGGGCCTTGACTGTCCGCTATTCTGAGATTTAGGGCCGTGACTGCCAGGTTTGCGGTTACCTTGCCCTTTGGCGTTGGGGCCCTGTTCCCCCTTGGCTCCAGCTTGTCGAACTTTCCAGTTACCTTTGGGTTGACTCGACGTCTGGTGGCCGGGGTTTGGGTTCGCCCAAGGGGGCCCGCGGTTTGGGGCTTCACCCCCTTCTAGGCCTAAGGACTGACCTTCCTGCTCATATAGGCTGAGGACTCTGGGATCGTCCTCGTGGCGGTCTGTGGGTCGGACGAACGTCTCCCACGTTAGTTGTGCGGTGCGACGCATTTCTCTCATAGTATGGGGGCGCTGGCGACACGCGAGTGTTACTGGGTTACGGATGCACGGGTGAAGGTTATGGAGGAAGAGGGACTTGAAGTTGCGATCTTCCTCTAGCCCGGGCTCGCTTCTGCCCTGAAAGTACGCTGCACGGAGCCGACGGTAGTACTCGCGAGGGTGTTCGCTTCGTTTCTGTCTGATCAGAATAGCACCCATCGTCGCAGCAGTCTCATCCTCGTACAACGAGTATTCCTCTTTCAAGTACTTACGTATTTTCTTGTAGTCGTCGAGGACTGACTGCGGTAGGGTCTCAACGAATGCTCGTACGCCACTACCTAAAGTTTTCCAGACTAGTCTGGCCTTTTCATGCGACGTAGCCTCTGGCAGGTCCAGGAGGCTAAGCTCGATTTCCCGGAAATAATCATTAACGCTTCGGTGTCTATGATTTTCCGGCTCAAAATGCTCTATGTCTTTCGCAAGGACGTCGATTTGGCGGATCCTAGTTTTGCGTTCTGCGACGAGGCGTTTTGATTTTGACCCGTAGGGGTCCTCGCTGTCTTCGCTATTTGAGCTGCTCTCATATCGCCTATGTCTGCGTTTCGGCTTGTAGGCGGCCTCTCCGTCAGAGGAGTCTGAGGGTACGTAGCGCGGCGTTTTCTGCGGGCTAGAGGCTGCAGCGATATTGAAGCGCGAGGGGGTGTAGTGGGGAGTAAAGTAAAAACTCCCAGCGCCACGAGGTGGCGATCGCGCGACTTTCACGTGAGTTGAGCTTGAGTGCGGTGTCTGATCTACCGTTCTAAGCTCAGGTTCTTCCTCCTCCAGAGCGGAACTCTGTTCTTGGGAGGGTTTGGCCGATCCCTCATCTGAGCGACGTGCTTGCGTCACTTCTTCTCTGAGGTATTCTATTTCACGCTTTAGTTCATCTTGTGTGGCTCTCAGGCCCACGAGGCTACTCTCCGCGCTTTCTGCTCTCCTTTGAGCTTCGGCCAGTTGTCGTTTTAGTGTTCTTTTCTCTTGTTCGAGGGTCATACACACATGTTCCATTTCCTTATAGTAGATCATGAACAATTTGGGTAGCCCTTCTGGGAGAGTCATAGTACGCTCCTTAAGTTCCCTAACGGCTATGTGTATTTCATCAAAGCGAGCCTTTTGGTCCAGATCACAGAAGTAATTTCTCCTATCCTCCGGGACTTGGCCTAAATCGCCTACAACGTCGAAGAGAGAGAGGAGGGGCCCTTCTGACTCCCTTGATGGGGAACGCAACATTTTGTTCGAAATGTATTAATTAACTTAAAGGAAATTAATACTAGGTGTTGATTAGGTTAGAATTTAATTTAATCCAAGTTGCTAAATAATTGATGTGGTTTCTTAGCTACTTTGTTTTCACTAATGTTTCACTTGTATTAATTAGCTTAATTAATAATTAGTTAATAATAATGATTATTAATAATATTAATTAAGTACTTGGATTAGATATTACTCTAATGTACTAATCAATTAAACCAGTTTATCAGCTAACTGTGGTTGGCAGCTGAATTTCAGTTCTGTGATTAACACACTGTTAATGATTCACCATTAAAGTCATCTGTGTTATACCTTGGCAGTTGATTTTGGGTATACAGCAGTTTACAAGTTATTGTTGAGAAATTCACAAGGTCATTAAACTATTCCTCACACGGGGCACCACTTTAATGTAGGTTGAATTGGGATTAATTAAATTATAAATTATGTAATAATTGATAATTAAATTAATCAATTTATAAATAAAGATCAGTCTCATAAAATCTTAAATTATTAATCTTAATACTCACCGTGAATGGTTACATTCAAGATTAATGGTAGCTCTGTATTAGATGGGAAACCCAGTTGTATACAAAAGCTAAATTCTGAAGGAAAAAGGAGTTCTAAATAGTTGACCTTGTGAATAAACAACAGGAACAAGTAAAATGCAATTCAATTTTATTAGCTTTTATTTGTCTACTACTCACTAATAATAATAATCTCAAAATACATTCAATGTCGGCAAAGGTAATAACAAGACAAAACAATGGAACAATTACACCTGGACTATAAATTTGAGGGAAAGAGAGAGAGAAAGAGATAGAAGGAAAAAGAATCCCTTGTGTGTGCGTGTGTGTGGAGGTGTGTGTGTGTGTGTGTGTGTGACCTAGCTTGTCGTTAGCTAAAACAAAGGAATGTTAGCTAAAACAAAGGAATGTTAGCTAAATAGAACAAAGGATTAGCTCTGTGGCTAATGTGTGCTTTGTGTAGGTATCTGTGGGCAGATGCTAACGACTAGCCACTCTGGCAATGCTTAAACAAAATGGCGGTCAGTGCCTAGGTGTCGTATCACAGGTAACTCAATGAAGAAGGTATCAAAATGGCGTCGGAAAAATGGCGCCTGCAGGCCTAGTCGAGAACACAAGCCTACGAGCTAGCGTATCACCCTGAGGTAGCTAGCAATAAGTTGCTAAGGAGAATCTGACCACGCTACAGCCGGATCCAAACACTGCACTTAACAACAATTTCCAACAGACTATCTAGGCAAAGAACTCAACGCGAGAGAGAGAGAGAGAGAGAGAGAGAGAGAGAGAGTGTGTATATGTGTTGGATGGAGAGAACTAGGCCTTGTAGCGGTCTAGCCTCGGAGCTTAAAATAACAAACTTGTCGCTGCGCTGCTAATCAGATAGGGAAGCTAGCAATGGAGTTAAGGAAAGATATCATGCAAGATACCCTGTCTAACAAGTTCAAAGAAAAAAAAAAACAGAACCAAAACAAACAATAAAAACAAACAAACACCTTCCGTGTCTGAGCGGGTATGCTAAATAGCTCAAAGCTTAAACATGACCCTAACAACCATCTGAATAAGCTACAAATTAAAAATTTGCCCAAGTGCCTACTCAATGCGATGGAAGTTCTTTCTCCGATGTCCGCGCTGAGGGTCGCAGTCCGAGGAGAGGAGGTTAGCGGCGCGTTGTGTCCAACCGCGGCTAACGAAGCAGGGAGATGAAGGCCTAGCTGGCCCACGGTGCTTCAGGAGAAACCTCCGGTGATGCGTCGACGAGGAAAAGGCTGAGAGGAGCGAAGCTGTCCGCAAATGCCTCTTAGCGTGGAAAACTACTTAACTGTAGTTAAACTTTGCAAAGGTTTAGAATCAAAACCACTATATCGCTGAAACTTAGCGGGTCGTTCAAAAGTTCGGCCGAAACTAATTTGAACAGGCTGTTCTCAGACAATAGCGGTTAGTCTCAACACTGTAGGCGAGCGTGCCTACAGTCCGTCCGACCACTCCAGTAGTCAGAACATGAGAGAACGAATCGAGGCGCTCTCGATACAGTTAAAGCAGTTCCACGCCACGTCACATCCGGGTGGAGCGCGCAAGGAAATTGTGGGATCGTTATAGGGGGCGCTGGCGAGTTACCAACATGGTTAATGAACTCATTTACTGATCAGGAGTTTAATGTACTTTGTTTAACTGAAACATGGATTAAGCCAAATGAATATATAGCATTAAATGAAGCAAGTCCTCCTGGATACAGTTATATACACCAGCCTCGTCTAACTGGCAGAGGAGGAGGCGTTGTGGTTATTTATAATGATTATCTAGGTGTAACACACAAACCTAGTTCTAAATTTAATACATTTGAAGTTCTTCATACTCATATAATGTATGTAGCCTCGAAAAATAGGTCTACCCAGTTAATTCCTTTACTTATTATTTACAGGCCCCCGGGGCCATATTCTGAGTTTCTTTCTGAATTTGCAGATTTTATCTCAGATCTGGTTATTTCCTTAGACAAAGCTTTAGTTGTCAGAGATTTTAATATTCACTTAGATAACCCAGAAGACCCTTTGAAAACAGTGTTTGTGTCCATTTTAGATTCAGTAGGGATTAATCAGAATGTCATAGGACCAACCCATAATGGTGGTCACACCCTCGATCTAATACTAATGTAGCAGGCTTCTACTAGGGGAAGTCCAACTACGCCACCCCTAGGTGGACACTAGGGGAACTCCAATTACCATTACACTCATACCAGGACACAGGCTCGGGTACTGAGATGACAGAGACTTGTTTCCATACACAAAGAGAAATTTTATTAATACAAAAACACGACAATAAATATAAAAAAAAGAAAGCTGACGTCAGACTGATTTAAAACACACACACAAATAAAATCACTGCAAAGCTTTTCAATTAGCCATGGTCGCACAGTAAGTCACAATTCATGCACATCCACATTTAAGGTGGGAAAACAAACACAGTAAAGGACTTGTTAATTCACGCCAGAACAGAGGCAGAAGAGCAGGTGTATGGATCTTTTAAGTAGACTGGGCGTTGGTAACACACGTAAGCACTTGCACATAAACTCATTCAGACAGAACAAGACAGGGACACGCACCCACACAGGAGCAACTGAGGCACACCGGTGGGCGTCCAGCCGCCCCTCAATATGGATGCCAAGAATCCACCCCAAGTACACATGCGCAGAACCACACTCACCTCACACAACACAGCAATTAATCAGTCACACAGTGAGAACAATCACTACACACAGAAGAGGACCCACCACCTGAAGGACGCTGTCCCCACCACCGGCGAGCCGCTCCTGCGTATACAACAAAGACAAAAACACACAATTAATTATGGACCTCACACACCTTCACACACCTCCACACACACACCCCCATATACACACACACACACACACACACACACACACACACAGGAGTCCAAAACACCAAACAAAATAAAAGAATAAACAGCAACATGAGACTCCACAGCAATAAGCCTCCTCTCTATGATGCAACTCAAAAATAAAATGACACAACCAAATAATAAAGAAAACAAAAACCAAACAATAAGCAAGATGCCCTTAGCCCTGGTACTCAGCCAAGAGCTGTATTCCACAGTCACTTTACACATGCGCACACACGCTCATTCACACAAAGTCTGAGAGCAGAAAATTCAAGCTGCAATAGCCAATAGTCCACAGTATTGGAGAGCAGAGACGTCGACACGTCAATGCAGTCGTAAACAACGGGTAAGGCAAAGCAAAGCAGCAGTTGTTCTAGCCGGCAAAGTCACTTCCTTGCGAGATGGTATCTGAGTGACGCTGGTTAATGCACGGAGCTTGTAGCAAGGTACAGCCTGCTAGTCAAATAACGATGCAATAATGCTGAGCAGCAACTTGTGGATACAAGGAGCCCACGGCAAAATATAGCAGATGAGCCGAATGATGGTGCATTAACCAGCGCAATCTGATGGAAGATGTAGTAGCTGCAGTGCAGCAAAGAATTCGGTGACACAACCGGTGATCAGACGAACCCAACGACACAAGCCTCTGATGCTACGCACCGAATTAGGGCTATGTACAAACTATAATATCTTACCGGTAATGCGATTGGCCGCCAAGGAAAAGCACAGAGCCAACCAGGAACCAGGAATCAGATGATTGGCTGTCACAGAGCAACGCAGAGAGCCGACCAAGACCAAAACAGAAAGTAGGAAGCCAATCATGATCAACATGATCAAAGTAGCGAGAGAGAGAGAGAGAACCAACGGACATAAGGTAAACAAATTATATTCACCCAGTCCATCCTGCCATAATCTACCCCGCCTTTTAAATCATCGCCCCGACGATGGCCAAGTGATGACCACAGGCAAGACCGCTAGCACAACGATCTTGGAAGGTGGTGGATGTTAGAGTGTTGCCCAGCCATGGACCGTGAGGTCCTTCGCAAAGTTGTTGCAACTTCAGAGGGGCCGGGCAATGAGCCGTCCTCCGGAAATGGGAGGCCATTCACCACTATTTCAGGGACCACAAGGGACGACCCATTAGGACCACTGGTAACCAACTCCCCTGGTGGAAGTTCCTCAATAAGAGAAGCAGCACCCGGTGCATCTAGCTCAGACACCTGTGGATGGATAGGCCGGTCTGAGATAGCCAAGTCATACTCAATCCCATCCTCTTGCTCGGTTGCCTGCTGAGCACACGGCAAACCAGTAGATTGACCAACCGTAGGAGGCATGGGGGCATTCTCACCAACCACTGACTTTAAAAGGGAGCAATGCACCTGTCGAGACTTGCTCGGGTCATCCAATGGTGCTACACTATACACTGCACCACCCTCCTTTGGTGCCTTCAGAACCCGATGCACTGAAGAACTCCACAGGTCATGAATTTTATGACGGCCCCTCACGCCAAGCTCCTTGAGGTATACCAACTGACCCTCCAGTAGTGGTACCTCTCGGACCTGCTGATCATGGTGGGCCTTCTGACGTGCAGCTGCTGCCTGCAATCGCTCTCTGGCTCCATGGAATGCCAATTGCAAGCGGGTCTGATGCTCTTGGACCCATTCATGAACTGTGGTGCCAGAGGGCTCTAGGACATTACCCAATAAAAAGTCCAAGGGCAACCTTGGTTCTTGCCCGAACATCAGAAAGAATGGCGACTCCCTGGTGGCCTGGTGGGGAGTGGTGTTGTAGCAATACAAAATCTGGGGCAAGCAAGAATTCCAATCCCTTTTCTGTGAGGTGGGTAAAGTTCGTAACAGGTTGTGCATGGTTCGATTAAAACGTTCGCACTGCCCATTTCCAGCTGGATGGTAGGGGGTAGTGCGCGTTTTCTTAATACCATACAACCCACAAAGCTGCTGGATAAGCCCATTCTCAAAACTACGGCCCTGATCCGAATGGATTTGTCCAAGTACCCCAAATTTAGTGAACCACTCTCCCACCAGCACCCGCGCCACAGTAGAGGCACATTGGTCGCTCGTCGGTACAGCCAAGGTGTACTTGCTGAAAATATCAGTCATCACAAGCACATGTTCTTGCCCATTTCTGGCAGGCTCCAAGGTAGTGAAATCGATGGCCAGGATCTCGTTTGGTTGACTCGCCAGCAGATGGCCCATAAAGCTCTGTGCAGTTAGATTACTATCCTTGGCCACCTGACACCGATCACAAGACCGACACCAGTCTGCCACATCAGAGACCATACCAGGCCAAAAACACCGCTGCCATAGAAGCTCCAGAGTCCTCTCTGTTCCCTGGTGGCCGTGTTGCTGGTGAGCCTGCGTCAGCACCTCTTTCTGCATTGCCTTAGGCAACAGCAGCTGAAATGTAATCTCGCCTCCCTCTGAACGGAACACTTTTCGGTAGACAATGCCATCTTGCTCCACCAGACAATCCCACTGTTTCAGTAGGGCTAATGCAGATGGTGAGGCCTGTTTGCGCTCCTGGCCATTAGGACGTTCCCCCTGCCTCCAGAAACCCAAGGCTTCCCTAAGGGTGGGGTCTGCCTGCTGAAGAGCAATAATGTCGGCTGTGGTACGAGTTGGTAAGACCAACATAGCCGACTGGGCAGCCGTGACCATCCCTGGCTGCAGCACTTGCTGCAATGGCTGTGGAAGGGCCATGCCTGGGGCTAAAACCTCAGTCACCTGGGAGTCTGGGGGGTGCAGCCTAGACAGAGCATCTGCATTTACATTACTCTGCCCCGACCGTTATTTGACCTCATAGTCAAAAGACGCGAGCTGGCCCAGCCAATGCTGCTCGGTGGCACCAAGTTTTGCTGTAGCCAGGTGGCTCAGTGGGTTATTGTCTGTATAGACCGTGCACTTGTGCCCTAACAGGTATTCACAAAATTTTTCTGTCATGGCCCACTTAAGGGCCAAAAACTCCAATTTCATTGAACTATAATTCTGCATGTTTCTTTCTGCCGGTCTCAACCCTCTACTGGCATAGGCTATGGGCCGAACTCTGCCCCCTTGCTCCTGTGAGAGCACCGCACCCAAGCCTCCATGACTCGCATTGACCTCCAAAATAAAAGGAAGTGTGAAGTCTGCGTATGCCAATATGGGGGTAGTGGTCAGCTTGGTCTTCAAAGCCTTAAAACTGGCTTCACACTCACTGGACCAGGTTGGTATAGTTGCCTTCCGAGGACCTGCCTTGGAGGGTGCGTTGGTCAGCTTGGCTACCAACCGATGCAACGGGGCAGCTAGCTTGGCAAAACCTTCCATAAATCATCTATAATAGCTCGCAAATCCCAAAAAAGATCATAGCTCAGAGACGGTGGTAGGAGTTGGCCAAGATGAAACCACCTCGACCTTACTAGGGTCAGTGGCTACACCTTGGTTCGAGATGACATGGCCCAAATACTTCACTTGCTGCTGGAAAAATGCACACTTCGAGAGTTTCACCTTCAGCCCTTCACACTCCAGTCGTCCCAGCACCACATCCAGCCTTTCCAGATGTTGCTCCACGGACACAGAATGGACCACAATGTCATCAAGATAAAGAAGCACTGACTGACCTTGTTGGTCACCAAATATCCGCTGCATTAAGCGTTGGAAGGTGCTGGGAGCATTACAGAGCCCGAAGGGCATACGGTTATACTCAAAAAGTCCAAACGGTGTGCAAAAAGCAGTTTTGGGCTTGTCCTCCTCTCGAACTGGTACCTGGTTGTAGCCACTGGCCAAGTCAAGGGTAGAAAAGAATTGCGCACCTGTCAGTGCATCCAAGGACTCGTCTATGCGTGGAAGCGGAAATGCATCCCTCCTCGTCTTGCTATTTAATTGACGATAGTCCACACACATACGCAGACTGCCATCTTTCTTTTTCACAAGAACAATGGGGGACCCGTAAGGACTACAACTTTCACGGATCACTTGCATTTCCAACAATTGATTAATGTGTTCCTTCACCAGCTCGTACTCCGAAGGGGGTATGCGTCGGTAGCGTTGCCGCACTGGGGTGCTATCCTGAAGGGGAATCTCATGAGCAATCAGGTTAGTACACCCCAAGTCTAAATCGGTGGCCGCAAAGACATGAGTGTACTTCCTTAACAAAGAACGTGCCTTCTCTTGGTCCTCCAAGGACAAAGGAGACAAGTCCAAGGCGTCGATCTGGTCAGGCATGGTGGGTAATGCAGACTGAGAAGACAGTCGCGATGTATGATGGCTCTTCCATAATACCTGCTGGTAAACTTACAAGGTGAGTATGTTCCAATTCATCCATAACAGTGCGGGGATAAAGCAATACATCCATAGTGCCCACATTGACAACCGGTATATAAGCTGTACCTCGAACAACTCGCACCAACGCAGGAGAGACTAACAAACCTGCAGGTAAGCCTGACTCTGGGGGTTCTAACAACACCGTGGCTCCAGAATAATGATCCGAACAAGTTCCAGCCACCAGCTTCATGGTACCACCTGGTATCCTACAAGCCCTTTTACCTCTCACCTTGACCTGACCTGTGACTCTCCCAGATGGCTGCAGACTACTGCCATAACATCGCTGGAAGGCATCTTGGATGGGGGCCGGTGCCCCTGACACAGAAGGTAGGTCAAACAAACCTGATCCATGACTGCCGAAAAGCTCCTTGAAACATTTCTGAATGACATTCATCCCTAAAACAACGGGTGTTGATGTATTTGGTGGGTCCTAAACCACCAATACACCACACTGAGGCATCAACTTCCCACAAAGCTCCACGTCCATTTCTAGGTAGCCAATATATGGAATGGCTAAGCCATTGGCTGCCCTAAGTTGTAACCAGTGACAGGAGTGAAGGCGCTCCTGTCCCCAAGGCTTAAAGTGCTGTAAAAAGAAGCTTTCTGTAACAGTGGTCACCATGGACCCCGTGTCCACCAAGCAAGGCACCTTAACCCCTCCCAAAACAATATCAACATGCGGGCAGGAGGCCATTAGTTTCAAAACACTGGTCAAGTTTGGAGCTTCACTTCCTGAGCCAAGAACTGCCCCACCGGATGTGTGGCTCTGCAATCCGGCGGGCGCTAGTTTCCTGAGGCCGAGGATCTGTGGACATTGCTACCCGAAGATAAATTCTGTCCGGGGCCCTGGGGCCTCAATGGTACTCGAACCCCATCGCATTCGCTGGCAACATGGCCAGGCTGTTGACAACGTCGGCATATTAGTGGCCCAGTACGGGGCGAGCGACTTCGCATGTTGGACCGTTGTAATTGGGCGATACTCTGGGTAAGCTGTTGCAGCTGCTCTTGCTGACAACACAATTGTTCCTGCTGCAACCTCAACATTTCCTTCATGTCACTCACCTCCGAAGATGATGGCTGAGGCAGATCATGCGGACTTCCTTGTACCTTATACTGGATGCCAAGGGCTGCAGGAACGGAATAACTGCAACTCCTCATGCTACTGGGCATCCCCTCTCTCTCCCACCTAATAGCTTCCTTCCGAACCTCTAACAATGTGGCAGTAGGTTTTCCTCGCACCATCTGCTTTAGCTGCCTGCGTAAAGCACCATCGAGGACATGCTCAACAAACTGGTCTCTAAGTAAAGCTTCGGCATTCGGCATACCATCAGGGGCTTGGTTCTTTACCTTGTCCATGAGTTTCAGCAAACTCAACAAAAACTCTTGGAGGGTTTCCCCTTCCTGCCGCCGCCAAGAGAAAAACGCCTCCTGTAATGCTACATACGACTCAGCGCAACCGTAAAGCTCTTTCAGTATAGCAATTATGCGATCTGGATCCCTCCGATTGGCCCTAGGCCGATACTTTATCTCATCATGTGCTTCCCCCTCTAAATGATCATACAAGAAATCAGCTTTATCAATTCCTTCCAGATGCCATGCCCTCATGCTGGCCTGTGCCTCCTCCAGCCACTCACTCAACCGTTGCCATAACCTCCCACTAAACATAGGGCATTTACATTCACGTGGGATAAAAACTAACCTTTCTGTTACCGGGGCGGTGGCTGTACCATCACTACTAGGTACAGAGTTGTTAGTGGTTGCACCATCAATTGTCACAACAGACGAGGAAGCTGAGGCCCGCTCTTGACGTAACCTTGCATTATCTTCTCTCAACTGGGCCACCAAGTCCTTCAACGTCTGTATCTCTTCTGCTGCCATACTAACTCAGATCCCAACAAACCGTACAGTCAAGGCCAACACAATCAACACCCTTACCTGACACTTTATGGGTCGCTGCGAGAACAACTGCTGCTTTGCCTGGAAACAGAGGAAAAGACGTGCAATAAGTTTTTTTTATGCAGATGCTCTCGAACCAAACATTTATACAGCACACTACAGAATGGAACATAAATCTCTGTCAATACTCAGTACCATCCTGCTGACTACGCCAAATTGTAGCAGGCTTCTACTAGGGGAAGTCCGACTACGCCACCCCTAGGTGGACACTAGGGGAACTCCAATTACCATTACACTCATACCAGGACACAGGCTTGGGTACTGAGATGACAGAGACTTGTTTCCATACACAAAGAGAAATTTTATTAATACAAAAACACGACAATAAATATAAAAAAAAGAAAGCTGACGTCAGACTGATTTAAAACACACACACAAATAAAATCACTGCAAAGCTTTTCAATTAGTCATGGTCACACAGTAAGTCACAATTCATGCACATCCACATTTAAGGTGGGAAAACAAACACAGTAAAGGACTTGTTAATTCACGCCAGAACAGAGGCAGAAGAGCAGGTGTATGGATCTTTTAAGTAGACTGGGCGTTGGTAACACACGTAAGCACTTGCACATAAACTCATTCAGACAGAACAAGACAGGGACACGCACCCACACAGGAGCAACTGAGGCACACCGGTGGGCGTCCAGCCGCCCCTCAATATGGATGCCAAGAATCCACCCCAAGTACACGTGTACAGAACCACACTCACCTCACACAACACGGCAATTAATCAGTCACACAGTGAGAACAATCACTACACACAGAAGAGGACCCACCACCTGAAGGATGCTGTCCCCACCACCGGCGCTCCGCTCCTGCGTATACAACAAAGACTAAAACACACAATTAATTATGGACCTCACACACCTTCACACACCTCCACACACACTCCCCCATACACACACACACACACACACACACAGGAGTCCAAAACACCAAACAAAATAAAAGAATAAACAGCAACACGAGACTCCACAGCAATAAGCCTCCTCTCTATGATGCAACTCAAAAATAAAATGACACAACCAAATAATAAAGAAAACAAAAACCAAACAATAAGCAAGATGCCCTTAGCCCTGGTACTCAGCCAAGAGCTGTATTCCACAGTCACTTTACACACGCGCACACACACTCATTCACACAAAGTCTGAGAGCAGAAAATTCAAGCTGCAATAGCCAATAGTCCACAGTATTGGAGAGCAGAGACGTCGACACGTCAATGCAGTCGTAAACAACAGGTAAGGCAAAGCAAAGCAGCAGTTGTTCTAGCCGGCAAAGTCATTTCCTTGCGAGATGGTATCTGAGTGACGCTGGTTAATGCACGGAACTTATAGCAAGGTACAGCCTGCTAGTCAAATAACGATGCAATAATGCTGAGCAGCAACTTGTGGATACAAGGAGCCCATGGCAAAATATAGCAGATGAGCCGAATGATGGTGCATTAACCAGCGCAATCTGATGGAAGATGTAGTAGCCGCAGTGCAGCAAAGAATTCGGTGACACAACCGGCGATCAGATGAACCCAACGACACAAGCCTCTGATGCTACGCACCGAATTAGGGCTGTGTACAAACTATAATATCTTACCGGTAACACGATTGGCCGCCAAGGAAAAGCACAGAGCCAACCAGGAACCAGGAATCAGATGATTGGCTGTCACAGAGCAATGCAGAGAGCCAACCAAGACCAAAACAGAAAGTAGGAAGCCAATCATGATCAACATGATCAAAGTAGCGAGAGAGAGAGAGAGAGAGAGAACCAACGGACAGAAGGTAAACAAACTATATTCACCCAGTCCATCCTGCCACACTAACATTTGGGTTAAACATAGAAAATATAGTCATACTTCCACAGTCTGAAGTTATCTCATCTCATTCAAAATATGTCTGAGTAATAATATATGCACCTCACCACGCTACTATATTAAACATACATTCATGTCAACTACTGCACAGAGCTTTATAAATGATCTCTCAGAGTTATTAACTTTGACTGGGTCACTGTCACCCCCTGCAGAACTTGATCAGGCAACTGAATGCTTACAGTCAACGTTCCGCCATACTTTAGATAATGTAGCTCCTCTTAAAAGGAAAATGGTCAGACACAAAAAAATTAGCACCCTGGTATAATGATGACACTCGCACTTTAAAAAAGACCACTCGAAAATTGGAATGTAAATGGTGTCAAACAAAATTGGTAGTGTTCAAATTAGTGTGAAGGAGAGCTTCCTGAAGTATAGAAAAGCTCTTAGGCCATCCTTAAAAAAAATCTGCTTCCTGTCCACCGGGTGAACAAAAATATTTCCGGCCGGGAGGGAGGGATTTTTTTTTTTATTATTATATATATATATATATATATATATATATATATATATATATATATATATATATATATATATATATATGTGGATGGATAAGAAATCGCAATGCTGTGTTTGCTTTTTCTTTCAGTACTTTTTTATTACAAAAGCAGACACATGTAATAAAATGACAGTTTAATCAATTGAAACTTGTACAAAAACTTTAAGTTAGCATTTTAAATGCTGACTGCAACATTTGCAAAACTTTTACAAAGGTACTTAAAATGTCTGACACACCGACTTTTTGTAGTTCTAAATCGACCGTTAGGCCTAGTTCGGATGAAATTACACTATTAAAATGATCACTGAATGATTTGTTTTTCTGAATCTTTACTATTTTGTTGTTCGCTAGAATACCGTTTTGCAATTTCACACTTAAGCAAAATTTAAAACTCCGGATCTGCTTCCTTCATGGTGGCTGCCATTTTTTTGTGCCGCACAGCGCATGCGCAGAGCTGATTCAGTTCAGAGTGCACGCGCACTCGGCGGAGGCAGTAGTGTGTCGGAGGGACCAGAAGTAGAGATAACGCTTATTTTGTCTCCGGTAAACCAGTCTTCTCTCGTTCAATTACGTGCTGGCATCAAAAGACACCGTTGGTTGTAAATGACACCAAACTGAGTCGTTGGAGTGTATTTTCATACACAAATGGAGAAATGTTCGCTGAGTGTTTAATTGTGTAGCCACCACTGCAGACCATTGTCGTTGTTAATTCATAGCATGCTCAGCTGCGTGAATGTGTCATGCACCGAAAATAAGAGATTTACAAGCCAGGAACGCCTCATGATGCAATACGCAAGAAAAGAAAGATTTACTGCCATTTTACTTTGTATTTGAGTAAAGTGAATAAATAAATGGTCTGTGGAAAATACATTTAATCCTGGGAACTGCGTGCACAGGAGTTTATTTTGTGTTTACTCCCCCCCCCCCCCCCCCCCCCCCCCCCCGGCTGGTTACTTATTTGTCATGGCTGGCTAGTATGAGCCTTAGTGGAAAGATCTGGGAATGCGTAAATGTCAAGTTCGATTTTAGATTTACGAACCCGAAAAAAAATGTCGAAAAACTGGCGTTAAAAAAAAAATTTCAGCTGCACAAACGGCACTCACCCAGCCGGTGGACCGGAAACAGAACATTTTTTAATAATGGCCTTAGTGCTGCTAGATCAACATATCTCTCCTCCCTAATAGAAGATAACAAAAATAATCCTAGATTCCTATTTAATACTGTAGCAAAATTAACCAGGAATAAGTCCACTATAGACACATGCACACCTGCAGTATGTAATAGCAACGACTTTATGAATTTTTTTTTAATGACAAAATTGAGAATATCTGACAAAAAATTCAAACTACTAATTTAAGGTCAGACAATGTAAGTAACCCTGTAGTTAACAATATAACTGTATCAGATCAGCAATTAGAATGTTTTACTCCGCTTACAAAAATTGAATTACTTTCATTAATCTCAGCATCAGGTGGCACGGTGGTGTAGTGGTTAGCACTGTCGCCTCACAGCAAGAAGGTCCAGGTTCGAGCCCCATGGCCGACGAGGGCCTTTCTGTGCGGAGTTTGCATGTTCTTCCTGTGTCCGCGTGGGTTTCCTCCGGGTGCTCTGGTTTCCCCCACAGTCCAAAGACATGCAGGTTAGGTTAACTGGTGACTCTAAATTGACCATAGGTGTGAATGTGAGTGTGAATGGTTGTCTGTGTCAGCCCTGTGATGACCTGGCGACTTGTCCAGGGTGTACCCCGCCTTTCGCCCGTAGTCAGCTGGGATAGGCTCCAGCTTGCCTGCGACCCTGTAGAAGGATAAAGCGGCTAGAGATGATGAGATGAGAATCTCGGCATTAAAAGCCTCAACTTGTGTACTAGATCCCTTACCTACACGTCTGTTCAAACAGATGATACCTGAAGTAATTGAACCACTTCTAAAAGTAATAAATTCTTCTCTTAGGATTGGCTATGTACCCAAATCCTTTAAACTAGCAGCTATCAAACCCCAGATTAAAAAACCTGACCTTGATCCCTGTCAGCTGTCCAATTATCGGCCAATATCAAACCTCCCCTTTATCTCCAAGATCCTTGAAAAAGCTGTGGCACAGCAGTTATGCTTATATTTACATAGGAATAACATCCATGAAATGTATCAGTCAGGATTTAGACCTCATCATAGCACAGAGATAGCTCTGGTTAAAGTAGTAAACAACCTACTGTTGGCATCTGATCAGGGTTGTGTCTCGCTGCTTGTGTTGCTTGACCTTAGTGCAGCATTTGATACCATTGATCATTCCATTCTTCTGGATAGACTAGAAAATGTTGTGGGTGTTAAGGGAATGGCCCTCTCCTGGCTCAGGTCTTATTTAACTGATCGCTATCAGTATGTTGATGTAAATGGTGATTTTTCTAGACATACTGAAGTAAAGTTTGGTGTTCCACAAGGTTCTGTCTTGGGTCCACTGCTTTTTTTTCTTTATATATGTTACCTCTGGGTGATATTATTCGTAAACATTGTATTAGTTTCCACTGTTATGCTGATGACACACAGTTGTATGTTTCTGCAAAACCTGATGAGAGGCACCAGCTTAATAGAATTGAGGAATGTGTGAAGGACATTAGACACTGGATGCTTATTAACTTCCTTCTGCTTAACTCTGACAAGACTGAAGTACTTGTACTAGGACCACATGCAGGTAGAAGTAAGTTTTCTGATTACACAGTAACTCTGGATGGCCTTTCTGTTTCTTCACATACAGCAGTAAAACACCTCAGAGTGATTATTGACCCCAGTCTTTCATTTGAAACTCCTATTGATAACATTACCCAGATAGCTTTCTTTCATCTCAGAAATATTACTAAGATAAGAAATGTAATGTCACTACATGACGTGGAAAAACTAGTTCATGCTTTCATTACCTCCAGGTTGGATTATTGTAATGCCTCACTGTCTGGATGTTCCAATAAGTGCATAAACAAGCTCCAGTTAGTTCAAAATGCAGCAGCAACAGTCCTTACTAGAACTAGAAAATATGACCACATCACCCCTGTCTTATCCACACTGCATTGGCTCCCAATCAAATTTTGGATTGATTATAAAATACTACTATTGACCTTTAAAGCACTGAATGGTCTCGCACCACAGTACCTGAATGAACTTCTGGTCCTCTATGACCTGCCATGCCTACTTAGATCAAAAGGTGCAGGCTATCTGCTGGTACCTCGTATAGTGAAGGCTACATCAGGGGGCAGAGCCTTTTCTTACAAAGCCCCACAGTTACGGAACAGCCTTCCAAGTAGTGTTCGGGAATCAGACACAGTCTCAGTGTTTAAGTCTAGGCTGAAAACATATCTGTTTAGTCAAGCCTTTTGTTAATGGTGTTTATGAGGTAAAGGTGTAGATCTGGAGGGTCCTCAGACATAGTGTTTTGGTAAACTGGGATGTATGGATACTGTCAGTCCCCCACTCACTTGCTCACTCGAGTTTGTTGACAGTGTAGTGGCTGGCTGCTTTATGTCCCGGGGCTCTCCCCTTTTAGTTATGCTGTCCTAGTTAGTTGCCAGAATCCCTGCTTGTGCTCAGTGCAGTATGTATACTGTTCCTACTTATTCAGGTGACATTGGGCATACCTAACAACCTGTGTTCTCTCTCTCTCCCCCCTCCCCTCCCCCCAAAAAAATCTGTCCCTCTGAGTTGCATGTCAATCCTGAGATCGAGATGCTGACCTCTTCTGCTCTTCAGACCTGCCTGATCCATCCTGGTGCCCTGTGTCTGGTTGGAGTCTCATCACATCGCTCCTGTGGAGGATGGCCCCATGCGGACAGTTAAGTCACACCTGGAGGATGCTCTGGACACTTACAGTAATGCTTTTATGGCTGAGGACTACAGTTGACTTGCTAACTTTAGGATTGTAGTTGTCATGAATAGTTTTGCACTCAAGTTTCCATCAATGAAGAGTTTATAACATCAACGAAACTGACTTGTTGTCTGTTGTTGCCCAAATGAGGATGGGTTCCCTTTTGAGTCTGGTTCTTCTCGAGGTTTCTTCCTCATGTCGTCTGAGGGAGTTTTTCCTTGCCACCGTCGCCACAGGCTTGCTTATTGGGGATAGATTAGGGATAAAATTAGCTCATGTTTTAAGTCGTTCAAATTCTGTAAAGCTGCTTTGCAACAAAGTTTATTGTTAAAAGTGCTATACAAATAAACTTGACTAGGAATTAGCAGAGCCTAGGGCTCTGGAAAGGCTTACAGGTTCTTAAAACAATCAGGGGAGCAGAGTTAAAAAACCAACAGGACAGCAGAACCCAATTTAAAATTAAATTTATTCCACAAAAAACATAACCCAGGACTGAATCTTTAAATTAAAACCACCAATAGACTGCTAAAAAAAAAAGGAATACAACACTAAGCAGGCTTGCAAAAAAAACACTAAAAAAAATAGTTTGTAGGAGAATTAAAACCCCATTAAAAGTTCAAGTCCATTTCAATAGCTCCTCCCATGTCCACACTTCTTCTCTTTGTCACTCAAGGTCCTCCTTGCATGCCTCTCACGCTGATCCAAAGCCGTCAGATGGTTTTCCTGGGTGGCAGATATCTCGCTGCCAACCCAGGCCTGAGTGAAACAGCGTAGGCAGACACTGGCTGCTGCACGCCTCCCCACTGTGACTTCTCGTGGTTCAACGCTGGCTACTAACTCCTGGGAGGACCGCTTCTCCGATGACTGTTCTCTCCAGCATCTGCTCCCCATGCGTGCACCTTGCTCTCTCCTTTTCTGTCCCAATAAAAATCCATCTAGATTGTGTGGCGCATCCCCCCTGCACCTGTCGCTTATCAAGTAATTAAGTCAATATGCAGGGTGTGTGTGTGGTGCTCCCAAGGTCATCACAGTTCGTTTCAACTGCTTAAATAATGCACTCCACAACAAACTTAAAACATCAAGCAATTAACATAAAAAGGGAATAACAAATCACAGCAAACCAGGCAAAAATATTTTTTTTAAAAGCATGCAAGTGAAATAAAAGCACTCTAATAAAAATGCAATATATTTAAAAAACAATATATAACATGCACTTGCATTTTTGACCCTGTCACATGTACACTTGCACTACATGTGCAGGAATAAAACTTTACTTCAGACAGGTTTAAACTGCATGGGCAGTGCCAGGGAGGAGCTTGGGGGTGCTGTCGCAATAGCACCCCAAAAAAATTCTGTTTATTTAGAATTTTTAATTGTGCTCAAATTAGACACAGACATCCTCGTAAGAGGCTGACAACTGACAGACCAATTGGCCTACAGACGTCAGGGTGAGTGAGTGAGATTTAGAATTTTTAATTTTAATGTGTGACTACTATAATTTATCATTTGAAAAATAAATAAACACATTACTAAAACAGGGGCTGGCATGGTGTAGTGGTTAGCACTGTCTCCTCACAGCAAGAAGGTTCTGGGTTTGAGCCCAGTGGTGGACGGGGGCCTTTCTGTGTGCAGTTTGTATGTTCTCCCCATGTCTGCGTGGGTTTCCTCTAGGTGCTCTGGTTTCCCCCACAGTCCAAAGACATGTAGGTTCAGCTAATTGGTGGCTCTACATTTATCATAGGTGTGAATGGTTGTTTGTCTGTATGTGTTAGCCCTGTGATGATCTGGCGACTTGTTCAGGGTGTACCCTGCCTCTCATCCATAGTCAGCTGGGATAGGCTCCAGCTTGCCTGCGACCCTGCACAGGATAGGCGGTTACGGATAATGGATGGATGACTATATAAAGCCAACACAGGTGATCTGATTCAGCCAATTGGTACAGCACGCATTGACCTTACTTTCACATCCTTTAGCCAGAGCACAATCTAGGTGCAACTTTTTTTTTTGTAACTTAACATTAGTCAAGCATTAGCAATATCATAATGGATTGTGTTTTACTTCATAAATGTCCACGTCTGGTGACCCAATCAGCAGACACATTGTTTTGTTTTGAAGATATCGAATGGTAAGTGTATGATTTTCCCCTCTGTTGCCAACTATAAATTTAATGCATTTGGTAGTTGAGGCACAAATTATGACCCTTAATAGTTATTTCTATGTGATGCTCATTCAAATATTAGGTTTATGGAATGGAATACTGTTGATTCATTAGTCATGGTGTTGGGAATTGGCAATGTGAGTTTTTGATCTCAGAATTGGAGGCTGAAATTTGCACAAACCTCTGTGTCTGTGTGCAAGCCCTGGCTGTGGCATAATTGTCTGAAATTTTATATTCAGAGGTTTGTTTACGTAGGCTGGCTTGTGAGCATTATGCATCCTGTGAGCTGAATATCCTGCCTTGTGTTTAACACAGAATGGCATTATGACTGTTATGGAGCGGGTACTGCGTATGTACGCATGTGTGTATATGTGTCGGTATTGTTGCAATAGAAATTAGAAGGACTACAATTTTAGTGTCAGAGAAATTAAATTCGTCAAACTGCCCTGGGTGTCAGATCTTCTTTTTTTTCTTCTTTTTTTTAAATGAAAATTTTCCTTGTATTTTTATGTGACATATGCTTTTCTTTGTTTGTAGTCCCTGAAAAAGTTCTGTTTAGACAGCAAGAATCGCATTGCTATGACAATTACCATTGTTTACTAGTATCTGTGTCAGTACTGTGTATGTGTATCTCGCTGATTGAGATTTAAACTTCATAAAAGTGAAGTTTGTTGATCAGTAAAAATCACATGGTTACAGAAACTTTCTGATTAGAATTTTAGAAGCCTTTATTTGTCACATCTACATTACAGTACAGTGAAATTCTTTCTCTGCATTTAACCCATCTGAAACGGTGAACACATGCACGCGTGCACACACACACAGAGAGAGAGAGAGAGAGAGAGAGAGAAATGGTGTCTGGGGATTTTTATTTAGAATTAGAAGCCTTTATTTGATGGCTCTGTGTAATGAAATTAAACAGTGTACTCGTGTGCTAGTTACGTCACAGGTGGATATCCGGTTTCAGTGCAAATGGTTGCATCCAGGTAAGCCTATTTTTAGCAATATCATAACTTTTAAAATGGATAAATTGTTGTTGTAAAGTTTTATTTTTAATTTAAATGTGTGGAGGGTACATTAAGGCACTTGCCATGATCGGCAATCTGCATTTACTTTTGGGTTTTGTTTGACTTTAATGAAAGTTGAGTTGGTAGTTTTTGTGTAATTATGCATAAAGGCAAACAAACAAATATAAACCCTTTCAAAGATGTAATTAAACTATGGCACAATAATGGGGAAACCCTAAATTTCAGAACACACTCTCTGAAAAGTCAAGCAACCCTTTAGCACCAGGAAAAGAAAATCTCTGGTGCTGCCCCTGTTGAACTGTGAGTATTATATTATTGTATTGGATCCACCAAAACAATCACACAAGCAAGAATACTTCAGTGACATTTACCTCTTCTTTCATTGTTTTTTGTTTCAGGGAAGACTGTCAGTAAAGGCATTGAGAACGACAGCACGAGCCAAACTACAAACATGGCCACACACAACTACAACTCCCAGAGAGCACAGACACCCCCCATCACCAGCTTATTGAGGTATTTCACCTGACGTCACAGAGTCACGTGACGCCCCGGTGTCCGCCATTTTGAACGTCAAGCTAGCTAATGTCAACAACAGTAGCTGGTATGTTACTGTAGCAATGTTTACGTTCAGTCATTTGGATGACTGTTAAAACCTTTCAGTCTCAAGTTTTTCCTTTACTGGATTTACTAGTTTACTGAGCTAGCGCGCGCCGGCCGCCGGGGAGCTAGTGCGCACCGGCCGCCGGGTAGCTAGTGCGCGCTAGCTCCCAGCTTGCCTGAGCGCGCTAGCTCAGTAAACTAGTAAATCCAGTAAAGGAAAAACTTGAGACTGAAAGGTTTTAACAGTCATCCAAATGACTGAACGTAAACATTGCTACAGTAACATACCAGCTACTGTTGTTGACGTTAGCTAGTGCTAACAGCTAGCTGCTAGTGCACTGCTACAACTACACCGACCCTAATAATACAGTTCTTGGTCATTGTCTGGTAACAGCAAATTTATAACGGGCCATGTCTCAACAGACTAAGAAGTTATTTCAATGACATTTAATAACATTTTGTTTATCCTGAGGACCGAAAGTAAATGAAAATATGAACAAACCTTAGCTGTAATAAGATGGCGACCACCGGCTCCAGGGACGACCCGCTGATGTAGGCATGTTACCCAACCTGACACAAAATATTTGTAGGCATCCAAACTCTTATACGCTTTCAGATCAATACCTGTGTATGGCGATGGGTTTTTAACGACATAGGTATACAGATCATGTGGGCCGAAGTCAGGTAAAGACGAGGGCTTCGTGTACTTCCGTATGTCAGTGAGCAACCCTGGTGGAAGCAGGTAAACGTCGTTCTCTAAGCCTGCTAACCTCAATTTTTGCAAATACCTCTCCCTCTGCTCGCCCTGTAAATGCCCTATGTCGCTGGATAGTGAAGGTGTTTTCTGCATCTCACTCCTTTTTCTTTTATGTTTTTCGTTTGTCGCCTTCCTCGCATTCAAACTGATTCGAGCCATGCCGTCCAAAATGGCAGCATCACATGACTTGGTCACGTGGGTGAAATACCTCAATTGAAATCAGCTGTCATTCATTCACAAACTCATCAGCCACACTACTTAAGCTTCTCACACACACCTTCAATGTGAAGTATTGTTCTGTGTTTTCCAGTCCATACCAAGCCTTTTTATCTCTGCCTGACTCTAGTATTTCTGACCCTTGCTATCTCTCTTTGTTTACAGTGGTGCTTGAAAGTTTGTGAACCCTTTAGAATTTTCTATATTTCTGCATAAATATGACCTAAAATATCATCAGATTTTCACACAAGTCCTAAAAGAAGATAAAAAGAACCCAGTTAAATAAATGAGACAAAAATATTATACTTGGCCATTTATTGAGGGAAATGATCCAATATTACATATCTGTGAGTGGCAAAAGTATGTGAACCTTTGCTTTCAGTATCTGGTGTGATCCCTTGTGCAGCAGTAACTGCAACTAAATGTTTCTGGTAACTGTTGATCAGTCCTGCACACCGGCTTGGAGGAACTTTAGTCCATTCCTCCATACAGAACAGCTTCAACTCTGGGATGTTGGTGGGTTTCCTCACATGAACTGCTCGCTTCAGGTCCTTCCACAACATTTCGATTGGATTAAGGTCAGGACTTTGACTTGGCCATTCCAAAACATTAACTTTATTCTTCTTTAACCATTCTTTGATAGAATGACTTGTGTGCTTAAGGTCGTTGTCTTGCTGCATGACCCACCTTCTCTTGAGATTCAGTTCATGGACAGATATCCTGACATTTTCCTTTAGAATTCACTGGTATAATTCAGAATTCATTGTTCTATCAATGATGCCAAGCCATCCTGGCCCAGATGCAGCAAAACAGGCCCAAACCATGATACTACCACCACCATGTTTCACAGATGGGATAAGGTTCTTATGCTGGAATGCAGTGTGTTCCTTTCTCCAAACATAACACTTCTCATTTAAACCAAAAAGTTCTATTTTGGTCTCATCTGTCCACAAAACATTTTTCCAATAGCCTTCTGGCTTGTCCATGTGATCTTTAGCAAACTGCAGATGAGCAGCAATGTTCTTTTTGGAGAGCAGTAGCTTTCTTCTTGCAACCCTGCCATGCACACCATTGTTGTTCAGTGTTCTCCTGATGGTGGATTCATGAACATTAACATTAGCCAGTGTGAGAGAGGCCTTCAGTTGCTTAGAAGTTATCCTGGGGTCCTTTGTGATCTCGCCGACTTACATGCCTTGCTCTTGGAGTGATCTTTGTTGGTCGACCACTCCTGGGGAGGGTAACAATGGTCTTGAATTTCCTCCATTTGTATACGATCTGTCTGACTATGGATTGGTGGAGTCCAAACTCTTTAGAGATGGTTTTGTAACCTTTTCCAGCCTGATGAGCATCAACAACACTTTTTCTGAGGTCCTCAGAAATCTCCTTTGTTCATGCCATGATACACTTCCACAAACATGTGTTGTGAAGATCAGACATTGATAGAGCCCTGTTCTTTAAGTAAAACAGGGTGCCCACTCACACCTGATTGTCATCGCATTGATTGAAAACACCTGACTCTAATTTCACCTTCAAATTAACTGCTAATCCTCGAGGTTCACATACTTTTGCCACTCACAGATATGTAATATTGAATTATTTTCCTCAATAAATAAATGGCCAAGTATAATATTTTTGTTTCATTTGTTTAACAGGGTTCTCTTTATCTACTTTTAGGATTTGTTTGAAAATCTGATGATGTTTTAGGTCTTATTCATGCAGAAATATAGAAAATTATAAAGGGTTCACAAACTTTCAAGCACCACTGTACATTACCTGTCTTGCCTCTATTGCCCTGTTTGCTGATCGACTGACCCTTGCCTGCCTTTTGACCATGCTTCTCATTTTGCAATTTGGCTTCGTTTCCAGTTTGCTCCCCGCTCTCCCCTGCACATACATCCGTAAGTGCCTGCACTCTGACAAAGACATTAAAACACACAGTCTCCATTTTCAATGCTGAGATGATTAGACCAAACCTGGTGAACTCTTCATCAAATAACTTAAGTATTTTTCCCAATTCGGATATACTTTTGCATAAGAGGACAATATCATCAGCATAACTGACTTGAATGATGTGAGTCTCTCCACTACAAGGATGTTCCCTTCATTGACTTTGGTTGATACTAGTAAAAGGAATTGCATACTTCAACACCATGGTCATGGTCACTATTAATCCAATAAAGGATACATCTCAGAACAAAGCCCAGATAGATATTGAAGATGCTAGGAGTTTCAAGGCTTTCTGGTCTATGACCACAGATGGTTTCAAAAGCTGATGCTGAATGTTTACTTGTCACAACTGTCCCAACGAAAATGCATTCCAGCAATTTGGCGAGGGTTGAAGCAGCTTTGCATATCTCTAAGATCTTGAAAAGAATCTTGCGATTTATCCAGCCATTAGCTGCTTTTAGATTGATGAAACAGGAGAACAAATCACCTTAATGGTTATCAGTAAAGTTCTTTATGAAAAAGGAAAAGCAGAGGTGTATAACATCAGGGAAAATGTTGTGAGCCTTATTAGTACCTGTGCAGATAGTTGGAAATCAAAGGATGGCCTTCGTCCCATGCTGTAGATCTCACATAAATGGAAATATTTAATTCAATTTGCTCTATCCAGCTTTAAACTTTAAGAAAACCACAAGGACTCTTCTCCCAAGTGCTTCAGGATATTCACAGAAACCTTCAAAATCTTTTCTAAGAAGCAAGCTCTTCTAAATTAGATTTTTATTATTACAGTATATCAGTAGTGTTTTCTCAACTGCAAATACAACAAAGAAACTGCTGCTTTTCTAGTAGACAGAATTGTTAATTCAAATTTAATACTTGTAATGTGTAATAAAGATATGCTGTAAAGAAAGATGCCTTATACACAGTAATAAAATAGAGATACTTGGTGTGACAACAGCAGTAGTCTTAGGTACACTTTGTGGAGATTTATAGGAAAATTAGCTTGTAGGTTTTATAGAGTATCTTGGATAATCTGCTGCAGTTCTTCTGGAGAATTGAACCTCACATTTGCTGCTTTATCATCTTTTATTATTTGCATGCAAATCCCAGGAGCCTTCATCATGTTTTTGTGTGAAAAGTGGTCTGTTATGGAAAATGTTTCTTTACTGACCTACAAACTTTTCTTTTTTTCTGAAGCATTACATCTTTTGTTGAAAAAGTAATGCTTGGAAATATAAAATGTTTTTGTACTGAATCAGTAATGCAGAAGTCATTTCTAAGATAAAAAGAAAAAGCAACTATAACAAAATTTGCACTAAAATAGGGCGAATAAGACCTTTACACAGTACTGTGTGTGTGTGTGTGTGTGTGTGTGTGTGTGTGTGTGTGTGTGTGTGTGTGTGTGTGTGTGCTTTAAAAAGGTTTGTCAATAAAACAAACAATGGTCTTTATTATTTGCCAGTTGCATGTTACAGTCAGAGACTTTAAGATGAATGTATCCTCAAATATAATTAATTCCACCACATCAGTACCCACTCAGAAGCTTCTCCCAGTTAATTGTAGTGAGCTACTCATCTTTGTAATTGAAAAGAAGGCGTTCTCTTGGGGTTTTTTTTTGTTAAGGAAGTAGCAATTTAAAGGAAAATGACAGTACATTTATCTCAGAGTACATTAAGTGTCTTTGGTTGTCATTTTCACACTTATTTTCTATTCATCTGTATGTGTTTAAAAATAATAAATAAAATCTGACTTCTTTGTATAGATGTTATTTAAGATATGAAATATATTAAATAACCCTGCAATGATTTGGCAACTTGTCCAGGGTGTACCCCGCCTTTTGCCCATAGTCAGCTGGGATAGGCTCCAGCTTGCCCATGACCCTACATAGGATAAGCAGTTATGGATAATGGATGGATGGAAGATATTAAATAGAGGCAAGTTGTTGTTTACCTCTCAAAAGTGGTAATTGGTTTATCCAATTTATTCTGAAAATATCTGAATAATTGTTTTTATATGTTAGTTGGAGACAAACCAGTGTGCTTTTATTTGGTTGTTCATTTATTCATTTTGATTTATTGAAGACTATTAAACTTGGAGGCTGTGAAATACAAAGTTGCAAACAAACAAAAATCAGAAATGTGCAAACAGTTTCCCTCATTTTCTTTTAATTAAGAAAGCTCAAGAAGTATGTGTCTAAATGTGTATACATTTGTTCTGCTCCTTATGTCTGAACATTCTTTAACTAGCTCTAGCTTTCAAAAAGCACACAGTGAGATGATGAGATCTGTAAGTAAGACAAAGCCAAGGCTATCATACAGAAATATTAATTGATAGTACTTTTTTGTCAAACTTCATAGAAATGTCTGAAATCTTGAATAGTTCTGGATTTGGGGTGCATTTTTAGAGTAATTTAAACTGAACATACATTGGCTTTCAATTTCAGTGGCAGGTCTGTGGAATGCAAACATCCTTTGCAATGACTGTTTATAAAATGGCAGACAATGCTTGTGTGCCATTACCAACATTAACCCTCTATTGCATGCTGTTGCGTCAGGGTAACATACTCTTTTCCCCTTAATAACACAAACACACACAAAAAAAAGGTACCAATTATAAATGCCTTTTGTAAAAGGAAGGAAGTAAAGGAAACTGTGGGTGGTAGAAATGGGCAACTGGACTTGCTTGAAGATTCTTGAAAACGTTTCACCTCTCGTCCAAAAGGCTTCCTCAGTTCTGTCTGACTAATAGGGAGTATCAGATATTTATCCTCTCCTAAATATCTGATACTCCCTATTAGTCAGACAGAACTGAGGAAGCCTTTTGGACGAGAGGTGAAATGTTTTCAAGAATCTTCAAGCAAGTCCAGTTGCCCATTTCTACCACCCACAGTTTACTATGACCTGGATGATTGAGAATCTTCACAGACAAGTAAAGGAAACCAACAGTGTGCTTATATTTGATCACATGACCTTTCGTACCCTTTTTACAAAGTCTCTTCCTCAACTGATATCTTTCACACCAGCCATATTTTTGGTCTCCAAAAATGGTCGAAAAATGGCAGCATTCTGAAGAGTTTAATCAATGAAACATTTTCACAATCATGGGTTAATTCTGATTTCTTTCTTTTTTATCAATGTTTAATGTTTCCATCAAATATTTATTTTGTAAATTGATAAAATAGCTATGTTGCTTCAAATCAACAACATGTAACAGTGGACTGAGGATTCCAAGTTGTTATGCTTGTTCGTAATATGCCATTAAAATGTCAAATCAATGATTATTGTATTATCGTATTAACTGTCACTGGATACATTGTTTGATAACATACATACATACATACATACATACATACATACATACATACATATATGAGAGAGAGAGAGACTATATCGTTGCACAACCATGTTATGTTCTTTATATTATATGGACACATACACACACAAAAATGCAAGTTAATTGAAAGAATTTTAATTTTGAACCAGTTCACCATTTTGACAACATGTGTCTCGTCAGCAGGAAAACACTGGGAGTGACATCATCAGAGTGAAATATAGAAAAATATGTCACTCGGATCCACGATGAATTTTGTCTAAAAAATGCGAGTTTTTCAACATGAGAAGATAAACTTCATATCTTCAAGACAACGTGTGATTTTTCTTTTTATTATATGGATACATTCACAAACAAAAAGTACCCAAATTTATCAAAACAACTGAAAAATAAGTGTTTAGTCACTTATTGTGCACTATAAGTAAAAAAAGTGTGGCCAAATATTTTTAATCCATTATTTCATAAGGCATGCAGTAGAGAGTTAATCAATAGTTAATCTATTTCATGTCTGCTTTTCTTCAATGGAAGACCATTTCTATAGTGTTTATATTCATATCAGCCTCCCTAAGGTAAAAATTGGGCAACACCAAATTTAATGGAGCTACTTTTTGCTATTTTTCAACCATAAAACTTCAAGTGTACAGGAACTTTAACTAAACTTGTTTAGATAATATAAGAAATATTAGTATACATTTAATCTTTAACATGCAAGACACAGTGGGCAGCTAAGCTCAGGTTACTGTCTGTGTTCCATATTGTGTGTGCATGGGTTTCATCCAGGTTATGCAGTTTTTCCCCAGATCTTTTTTTTTTTAATATAATGCAGTGTAATTTTCACTGTGAAAACCTGCTTTGCAAACTGCTCTATCTAATTACCATTTTCTTTCCATCACCCAACTATTGGAAGCTGTTTGTGGCAAACAGTCCTCCACTTTTCTTGGCTTAGATACAATTTTTTCTTCATAAACAACTATTATTTCTTAGATGTAGAAAGTATAAGGCTCACCAATGTTTCCTTTTTTTTTGCAATGAGTCCTTGTATCACTTTTCAATAATCTTTCATGGTAATGAAACATGTAATATAAATATTGTTAATCTAAGAAAATATCAAATAATATATGTTCTTTAAAAAATTTACAGTATGTAGGTTAAGAATCACTGTGCAAAATACTTTTCTTATTCGGTAAATTATGAAGATAAACTATACTGTGTTGCTCTAGCTTTTGTGGGACTACTGGGGACTAATGGGACTATTTTCTATGTACCATTAATCACTGCATGCATAATGGATAATATGCCATCTCTATATTATACTCACTACATGCATTCATACAACCAAAGCACTTTTTAACTGTTGAGCTATAAAAGTAGAATTGTTTCTAAATTTTTTACCCAAGTGGATAATTTTATAAATATGCTTCAATGTCTTAAAATTTGCCACAGAGCTCCTACAAGTTGGGTTAGCACATGTGGAAGCCTAAAATATTCAGAATTTCAATTGGGCTCATGTGTATGGATTAATTAGTTCTACATCAGTGATGTCCCATGGGGGTACAGCTGCAAGGTACTGTGGGACCATTTATTTTGAAGTGGATGTCTCATGGGCATTTGAAGGGCTCCCCCTTTGAATTTCTTTAATCTCGATTCACATTTTGCTTAAACATTACACATTGATATCTGATGCTTGGCTTTTTTTTTTTTTTGCATTACCTCAAGATGCTGGGCAAAGTTATGAATATGACAGGATATTATTTCTTCTCAGAATTACATTCATATCACATCCTGTTGTGGACCATACCCTGTACCACAATGAGAGTGCTTTGGAGCAGTTAACTAAGCTATCAGTACTCTTTTCATCAGCAATATTGCAGCTCATTGTTTTTCAAAAGAATTAGCCATGCTGAGGACTAACTCATATGTAAAATGGCACCATATCTTGAAGGTGCAATGAGCTCTACTAAACATAACCTCATTAGAATCAAGGGCTTTATCAGGCATGTGAAGCAGTCAGCAAACAAAGGGCTTTGCTAGAATGAAAGGTCATCCTGTCAAGCCAAGCAAAAGGAAAATAGCAGCATCTCAGTGCTTCTGTAGTGTGCTGGTCCACTACCTGTGGCTGATCTAGTGAAGAATGTGTACCTCAGTTTGACAGTCAAGACAAAACCACTAGCAGTGGAACTGACTTCTGGCCAAGCCAAGCTTTGTCAAGTCAAGTCAAGTTTATTTGTATAGCGCTTTTAACAATAAACATTGTCGCAAAGCAGCTTTACAGAATTTGAACAACTTAAAACATGAGCTTTGTCACGAGTTATCTTGTCCAGCTTATTTTCTAAACCAAGAGCTGGAATAAAATGAATGTGGTAGGGTAGTGTTCATAAGGCTGTGCGACACCAATTTAAGCCCTCCAAGACAACTGACATAACTCTGCATGACACTTGTACTCATTCCAGTTGGCATCAGCTGGCATAAATATTGCCCTCATTAATTTTGAGGTTAGGTGGTTATAACACCATGCGACATGGGTTTTTGATGACATTGTAAGGGCTAACTTACTTTAGAGCATCATGACAACTGACTGTGTAGTTTAGTGCTCTTCTAGTATATCAGAGTTACATAATGGTAATGATGTCATACTTAATGGCTGTAATTTAGTCATTGTAAAAAGTAATGTACAACCAGTTGTAATTGTCTATAAAATCTTGGTGTGCATTACACACCACTGTGTGTTAATGATAAAAGGTCATTATTCATCTACAACACGGGCGATTGCTCCAAGACAACGAGGGAGGCTCAGCCTCCTCTAAAAATGACAAACATAGTGTAGGATGAATTGCGCTAGGCTTATGTTATAGCCGACCTTATAACATTGTTATTTCAGATCCAGAATCATAGAAATATATGTGCTCAACCCAACTACAGTGCGAAATCATTCCTTTATAACTTTCCCCAGTTCACCTAATGTGTGCGTGAGTTTTTCCCCCTCGTGACAACGCGATGCAGCCCAGCCTCAGTGGACTTCAATGGCATTTGGGAGCTATGCGCTTTTCAATATCAAAATGCAAGAAGATTATTGGACAAATACTGAGAAAACGCCCACCCCACGGACTCCCAGCCTCAGTGGACTTCAATGGCATTTGGGAGCTATGCGCTTTTCAATATCAAAATGCAAGACGGTTATTGGACCAATACTGTGAAAACGCCCGCCCACCGGACTCCCAGCCTCACAGTGGGAGGGACATGGCAAAGCTTTCCGCGAGGAGACTGGTGATTGGTGAAAGCGGCCGGATATTTTCTTTGATTGACAGCTCGTTTCAAATATAGACAGGCAGCGGTGAATTTCAGTTCAGTCCCATGCAGATTCGCAAGTGCTGTGGTGTATTGTAAGAGATCAGCTTACATTTCGATTTCATTCATTACATACGGTTTCTACCAGCTTTTTTAGTTTGTATATATTTTCATTGTAAATAAAGTGTAAATATAGTGTTGTCAAGTTTGCTATCTTAGTTCCAGAAATTTTGTTTATTTGAATGACTGAACTTGAACTTGAGGGGGCTAGTCAGCTAGCAAGAAAGCTGCGCACGGATGCCAAGCATTGCTGATTTAATTTTGGCGAAGCCATTTGCCAGTCTTCCTTTTGAAGCAAAAATTTAAATTAAAGAGCAGGGTAGACCAACGCCTCAAATTGACTTGGTGAAAAAGGTAGGGAATAATACTCGTTCCTTTCAGCTCTCCTGGTACGAGAAAGTGAATTGGCTAACAGCAAGTGACCCACATCAACAACAGTAAATACACTGAGTGCAGAATTATTAGGCAAGTTGTATTTTTGAGGATTAGTTTTATTATTGAACAACAACTATGTTCTCAATCAACCAAAAAGTCTCATAAATATCAAAGCTGAATATGTATGGAAGTTAGAGTGGGGCGTTTTTAGTTTTGGCCATTTTAGGAGAATATGTACATGTTCAGGTAACTTTCACTGTGCAGAATTATTAGGCAACTTAATAAAAACCAAATATGTAGCCATTTCACTTATTTATTTTCACCAGGTACACTGATATGACAACTCCAGATTTGCAAATAAACATATCTGACATTCAAACACAAAACAAAAACAAATCAGTGACCAATATAGCCACCCTTCTTCATGAGGACACTCAAAAGCCTTCCATCCATAGATTCTGTCAGTTTCTTTATCTGTTCACGACCAACATTGTGTGCAGCAGCAACCACGGCCTCCCAGACGCTGTTCAGAGAGGTGTACTGTTTTCCCTCTTTGTAGACCTCACGTTTTATAATGGACCACAGGTTCTCTATGGGGTTTAGGTCAGGTGAACAAGGGGGCCATGTCATTATTTTTTCACCTTTCAGGCCTTTACTGGCTAGCCATGCAGTGGAGTATTTGGACGCATGAGATGGAGCATTATCCTGCATGAAAATCATGTTCTTCTTGAAAGATGCTGACTTTTTCCTATACCACTGCTTGAAGAAGGTTTCTTCCAGGAACTGGCAGTAGGTCTGGGAGTTGAGTTTGAGTCCATCCTCAACTCGAAAAGGTCCAACAAGCTCATCTTTGATGATACCAGCCCATAGCAGTACTCCACCTCCACCTTGCTGGCGTCTGAGTCAGAGTGGAGCTCTGTGCCCATTACTGATCCAGCCACAGGCCCATCCATCTGGCCCATCAAGAGTCACTCTCATCTCATCAGACCACAGCACCTTAGAAAAATCAGTCTTAAGATATTTCTTGGCCCAGTCTTGACGTTTTATCTTGTGTGCCTTACTCAGTGGTGGTCGTTTTTCAGCCTTCCTTACCTTGGCCATGTCCCTCAGTATTGCACACTTGTACTCTTTGACACTCCAGGAATGTTGCAACTCTGGAATATGGTAGAACTGGATGCTAATGGCTGATTGTTAGCTTCACGCTTGATTTTCCGCAGATCATGTGCAGTTATTTTGCGCCTTTTTTTTTCCACACGCTTCTTTCGACCCTGTTGACTATTTGCAATGAAACGCTTGATTGTTCGGTGATCACGTTTCAACATCTTCGCAATTTCAAGAGTGCTGCGTCCGTCTGCAAGACATCTCACAATTCTAGACTTTTCAAAGTCTGTCAGATCTCTCTTCTGACCCATTTTGCCAGAGGAAAAGAGGTTGCCTAATAATTATGCACACCTGATATAGGGTGTTGATGTCATTAGACCACACCCCCTCTCATTACACAGATGCACAGCACCTGATATACTTAATTGGTAGTAGGCTTTCAAGCCTAAACAGCTTGGAGTGGGACAACATGCATTAAAAGGATGTTGTGGTCAAAATACTCACTTGCCTAATAATTCTGCACTCAGTGTAGGCTACTTTAGTAATATGTCATGGATGGACCAAAAATATAGAATCTATTTAAAATGTTTATGCTGAGTATATTATGTTGGAATATATATTTTTCTGGATATGAATTAAACACAGCTACAATTTGGAAAACATTTTTAAACAAAAACACAGCTGAGAATATTTCACACTACAGACCTGGATTAAAAGTGAAGGGTTATCAAAATTGTCAATAAAACATTTCTCAGTCAAAATAAGTAAAATATAGGGAAAGTGTCACTGAATGAAATGTGTGGCACCCAGCTCTATGTTTGGCTCCCCAAGATCAGTGCTTGTGCCTATTCCAGAACACTCTGCTGTTACTGCTGAGGTTCCTGACAAAGAGCTGCTTTCAATAATGATCAATTTTTAAACATGCCACAATTTTAAAATATAAAATGTTAAAATATACCCCCCCAACACCACCATCATGTATATTGGACAGTAGGCTAATGGGCCAAAAGAACCTGTATTTCACAGTTTGTGACCCTGCCAACAATCAGCCACGTCAGAGGCAAGAGTATGGGCAAAATTGATGTGTTTTTTCTTTTTTCTTTTAAAATCTGGAAATATCGTAACTGACCAGCCTCCCGTTTGAAAGACTACCAGCCGCCACTGATCTACAACCCCAGTTCCAAAAAAGTTGGGATGCTGTCTAAACTGTAAATAAACACAGAATGCGATAATTTTCAAATCATGAAAACCCTATAGTTCATTGAAAATAGTACAAAGACAACATATCAAATGTTGAAACTGAGAAATGTTATTGTTTTTTTGAAAAATTTATGCCCGTTTTGAATTTGATGTCAGCAACACGTTTCAAAAAAGTTGGGACAGGGCATCAAAAGACTGGAAAATTTGTGTAATGTTAAAAAAACCCTAATTTGATTAATTGGCAACAGGTCGGTCACATGATTGGGTATAAAAAGAGCATCCCAGAGAGGTGGAGTCTCTCAGAAATAAAGATGGGGAGGGGTTCACTGCTCTGTGAAATACTGTGTGGGCAAACAGTGCAACAATTTAAGAATAACGTTCCTCAATGTAAAATTGCAAAGAATTTGGGGATCACATCATCTCTGGTACATAATATCATTAAAAGATTCAGAGAATCTGGAGAAATCTCTGTATGTAAGAGACAAGGCTGAAAACTGACACTGGATGCCTGTGATCTTCAGGCCCTCAGGTGACACTGCATTAAAAGCAGACACGTGTCTGTCGTGGAAATCACTGTATGGGCTCAGGAACACTTCAGAAAACCATTGTCTGTGAAAACAGTTCATTACTGCATCCACAAATGCAAGTTAAAACCAGATATAAACAATATCCAGAAACACTGCCACCTTCTCTGAGCCTGAGCTCTTTTATGATGGACTGAGGTGAAGTGGAAAATTGTCCCGAGGTCTGACGAATCAGAAGTAGAAATTCTTTCTAGAAATCATGGACACCACGACCTCCAGGCTAAAGAGGAGAGGGACCATCTGGCTTGTTATCAGTGCACAGTTCAAAAGCCAGCATCTGTGATGGTATGAGGGTGCATTAGTGCATATGACATGGGTAGCTTGTACATCTGGGAAGACAGCATTAATGCTGAATGATATATACACGTTTCAGAGCAATATGCTGCCATCCAGACAAAATCTTTTTCAGGGATAGCCTTCCTTCTTTCACCAAGACAATGCCAAACCACTTTCTGCACATATTAAAACTGCATGACTCTGTAGTAAAAGAGTCCGGGTGCTAAACTGGCCTGCCTGCAGTCCAGACCTGTCTCCTATTTAAAACATTTGGCACATTATGAAGCGCAAAATACGACAAAGGAGACCCGAACAGTTGAGCGACTGAAATTGTATATCAGGCAAAAATGGGACAACATTTCTCTTTCAAAACTACAGCAATTGGTCTCCTCAGTTCCCAAACGTTTACCGAGTGTTGTTAAAAGTAGAGATGATGCAACACAGTGGTAAACATGCCCCTGTCCCAACTTTTTTTAAACGTATTGCTGATATCAAATTTAAAATGAGCATAAATTTTTCAAAAACCAATAAAATTTCTCAGTTTCAACATTTGATATGTTGTCTTTGTACAATTTTCAATGAAATATTGGGTTTCCATGTTTTACAAATTATCATATTTTGTTTTTATTTACAGTTTACACAGCGTCCCAACTTTTTTGGAATTGTACAAAGGTACCTTCACACTTTTCCAAAAGTCATGTGATAAAAATATCCCTGTGGCTTCTGATGGACTTTTTTCATGTTTTAGTTTGAAGTGTTTGTGTAAATGCATGTTGTTCTCCTGGATAATATTCTAGAAACGGTTTTTGTCAAGCTTCATTGTTTCCTTAGCAGGTTTATGATGCCTGTTCCAGATCGACTGAATATGACCATTTGCTGCAGCCTGAGAAAATAGCTTTACTTCAGGTAGACTCACCACCAAATAATGCAAAATATCCAGCACAGTTGTGTCTGAATGACATGACTGTCCCCTGGTGGCCAAAGCTAACTGTTAGACGGTTTCACCATGCTGCTGCTAAAAAGTTCAGTCACAGTTTGAATGAATTTTGTGATAAATGCATATATGTTTATTGAGCATAAAGTTTCTGACCTGTAGTTGAAAGTACTTCTTCAATGAAGAATGGAAGTAAGTTTTTCTAAACAGACAGTCATGTAGTGTGAACAATAACCAGACATCCAGGAACCAGACATCCAGACAGACATTTGCTTAATCCTTCTAATTTGCTGAGACTGCCATTATAGTTGTACTTGTTCAGCATTTGGAGTCTCCCCACATCAGAATGTGTAAGTAATACTGATTGCAAATTTAAAAAGGCCACCTAATTTTTATCAAGAAAAAAAAATCCCCAGTCGATAGGAATTAATCTAATTAATCTACACTCCTTTTTTTTCCAACAAAGATGAAATCAAAGATTAACTGTAAATATCTGAAATATGTAAGGATTTTTCATATCATACATGTAGATGAAATGATTTCATCTCAAGGTCAAGGCTTTTTTATTGTTATTTCAACCATATACAGTTGATATAGTACATAGTTAAAACAAAACAGCATTTCACCAGGACCATGGTGCTAGATTAAACATCACAGGACTACAAATCTACACATACAACATAAAGTGCATAAGTGTAGCGAGTGCAAACATTGCAGACAATAAACTACATACAACATAAAAGTGCAAACAACAAGGACAGTGCAAAACTGACAACTAGCACAGACAGTACAGTGCCAACCAGTACCTGTTAACGTGCAGAAAGTTTGTGTTCATACATTAATCGATACATGAATTTACAAAATAGACAAAATTTACGTCTAATTTTCAGCAGAGAATGTCAAATATGTCAAGTCAGTATTGTGTTGGACTAGTTCTTATTATAGTAAAACTCCAGAATTATTGGCACCCTTCAGAGAAATGAGCAAAAATGTGTTTTATATATGAAAGAGAATATTAGATGGTTGCATGAAGATCTGAAGTTTATCTTCAAGTGGTGAACATATTCACAAGTGAGCGAAGTAAACAAGTGAAAAATATTTTCAACATGAGAAGATAAACTTCATATCTTTGCGCTACCATGTAATGTTCTTTATGTCATATGGACACATCTACAAAAAATAAATAAAAAAGTTAATCAAAAGAATTTTAATTTTGAACCGGTTTGCCATGTTGACAACACACATCAGTGGGAAAACACTGGGAGTGACATCATCAGAGTGAAATATAGGGAATTATTACACATACAGGCCACTTTTTCCATGGAATAAAAACATGTATTCTATTCTTTTCTTGTGGGTTTATTGATAGCATGCAATATTATCACATCGCTTATCATCCATGTATTATGCCACTCTCCCCAATGGAGAATGAGCATGCAATATTGTTACAATATTGCACATTGTCAAGACAACATGACGTCACACATCAGAGCTCATGTGAAGATCCAATGACAAAACTTTTCTGCTGTGCACGCGCACAATAATTTCTTTGTCAGCCGGGAAAGAGAGAAGATGAGGCTAATCCAGTGCTCAGTTTAAGCACTAAATAAATAAACTGAAAATTGAAACTAAAGATGCACCAACAACCCAAAAGACTACCAAAACTTCATTAGATATTCTTTATGCATATTTACAAGAGAAAACCATACCAATGGGCATCGAAAAACTGGAAAAGAGACATGTCGAAGATGTAAAACTTCAGTGCTAGAGATTGACTGTGACAGTTTGTAAAGAAACATGGCTGCTAGGTTTGTTTCATTAAAAGTGGAAGATTTTGAGAGAATTTTGGCTGCCAGGTCACTCCGGTGTGTGTAGTTGTCGATGTTGATTTTAAAAGTAACTAAGTAAATTACATTGGGACATGAATACTTAAGTCTGAGTGGAAAATGCTGTGGTGAGTGTGCATGGAAGAAGAATCTTGGGACAGAAATCTTCGTTTCTTGGTCGTTAGCCTGTGCTACTAATGAACGCTACAGCATCTGGCAGGTCACTTCACTGCCGCGCTGATGAATGCTACAGCATCTGGAAGGTCACTTCACTGCCATGCTAACAGCGCTAACTCACAGGTAAGCTAGCATTGGCCTTCAAGAATCCTGATATGCAGAGTGTGCATATGTATTATAATAATAATATTTGCTGGCTTTTTTCATGGTATATCTGATATATTCCATTCAGGAATATATCCAATATACCACTCAAAGCCAGCTAATATTATTTAATTATTATACATATAGGACACTTTTTCGATGGAATAAAAACATTCTTTTCCCTTCTAGTGGATTTCATTCATTTGGTTCGATAGCATGCAATATTGTTAGCATATCGCCTATCCTACCTGTTTTACATCACTCTACCCAATGGAGAATGAGCATTGAATATGGTTTATGATATTGCATGGTTGTCAAGACAACATGGCATCACATGTTGGAAATGATGCGAATATTCAATAAGAGAGTTTTCTGCTGCGCATGCGCAGAAGCATTTCTTTGTTGGCCAGGAAAGAGAAAGACACACTGAACACCTGAAAGACTACCAAAACTTCATAAGATATTCTTCAGACATATTTAAAAGAAGAAAAAAAAACCATACCAATGGACATTGAAAAACTAGAAAAAGAGACACGTCAGAGACGTAAAACTTCCACACTTGTGATTGACTGTGACAATTTGTCAACAAACATAGCCACCAGGTTTGCTTTGTTAAATATGGAAGATTTTGAGAGAATTTTGAAAGAGGAAGATGTGTTGAACACCTGAAAGGAATGTGTATGTATAATACTAATAATGGCTGGCTTTTTTCATGGTATTTCAGATATATTCCATTCAGCTAAGCATGATATTGAACTCCTCTTCTTCGACTCGTTCAGTATCATGCTTAGCTGAATGGAATATATCTGATATACCACACAACACCAGCCATCCATCCATTATCCATAACCGCTTATCCTGTGCAGGGTTGCAGGCAAGCTGGAGCCTATCCCAGCTGACTATGGGTGAGAGGCGGGGTACACCCTGGACAAGTCGTCAGGTCATCACAGGGCTGACACAATATTTATGGCTACGTTTACATTACGTCGAATCAGCGGATCATCAGATTAACGTTCTTAAAACGATTCGCGTTGACACTAAAACCGTTAGCCGTGCACACAGCAACACCAATACGCGGATACGCTCGGCTCCGCAGGCATCCTGCGCTCCAAATCACTCCGCCCTGAACAGCGAGTGCCCTCTGGAGGGTGCGCACTCCGGCCCTGCGCAGCTCACAGAGCGCGCGAGTGAAGTGAACAAGCCATGATTCGGGACTGAGCCGCTGTGTGTGAGATCCCAGCGCATATCACTTATTACTTGCAAGTGGAAGGATGGCAAGCCTAAAGACAATCATAACTACACAATGGGCAGTATTTGCATCAGTATTTGCAGTATTTTCATACTTTTATACTCTTTAATGAAAGGTGATACAAGGCGGAAGTCTGCGCCGTTTTTCAGCAGTCGCGTCACATGACCAACGCCAGCGAATCAGGAAGGTGGATGTCACAGTGACGTTGTCCAATGAGACGCCAGCTAGAGCTCAGCACAGCGTATTCGCGTATTCTCAATGTTTACACAGCACCGGAGCTGATACGATCTAGATTGAATACGTGGACGCTGGCGGATTCCCGTTTCCCCGCTTTTTCAGGGGGGTTAATGTAAACGGACAGTGCGTCCGCGAAGAAAACGAGACAGATACGGTCTAGTGTAAACGTAGCATAGAGACAGACAACAATTCACACACACATTCACACCTATGGTCAATTAGAGTCACCACTTAACCTAACCTGCATATCTTTGGACTGTGGGGGAAACCAGAGCACCTGGAGGAAACCCACAGAGATACAGAAAGACCCCTGTTGGCCACTGGGCTCGAATCCAGAACCTTCTTGCTGTGAGGCAACAGTGCTAACCACTACACCACCCTGCCACCCCCAACACCAGCCAATATTATTTAAATAGGTCATTCAAATCTGTGATGTATTTCATCTGAAAAATGTGAATTTTTCAACATAAGATAAACTTTATACCTTCTAGCTAACATGTGATTTTCTTATTATATAGACACAGTTACAAAGTACCCAAGTTTATCAAAACAATTAATTTCCTCAGAGATTTGTCACGGTTTTGGTTCTCCATGTTCCAGATGTAGCTCATATGAAAAATACAAGTAGTATAAAGTTAAGTGGCATAAAGTTTGATTCAGGTAGTATTTTTTTTCTCTCCAAAACACTGGTTTCAGAATTACTGGCACTCAAACAATTAATTGTGAAGATCCCCATACCAGAAAGAATACATGTGGACACTCCTCTGTGCAACATCTTGATAGTCTAAGGTTCGTACAGTTTAGCACACAGGATTTCAAGAAATTTCAAGCCTTTGAGAATTACTGCAATTCCTGATGCCATCAGTCTTCACAAAAGCCTTTGACCACTAACCACAAAACAGCCTGCTGGACCTTGTATCTTACCAAAAATGTCAATGGTTTCCATGGCCAAAAAGAAAGTTTGGACTTGTTAGACCATAGCACACAAGCAGTTGTAGTGATCATTAATAAAGATCCATTGCTGCAGTTTGTGGGTTTCTCTTAGAAACCCATCTGTTGCAAAACAGCTGGGGTCTTGAATTAAAACATATCTTTATTAGATATTTGTAAGTCTGATTTAGTTATAATTCATCTTCAGTTTACCAGGCCTATGAGAAACTATTATAATAATTGAGGCTAAAATCATACTAACGGCAATAAAGAGCATCATGCAATTAATTTTAGATTCTTAAAACAATCTAAAAAAGTATTACTGGTATTTTTAAGTTCATGTACATTCAAGTCAAGATCTTGTATCTTGAAGACAGTCTGAGTGTATCGTATTAATTTTAGGCACTATATTGGATAGAGGAATGGCTTTGATATGGGTTGTTAAGAAAGTTAACATACATATCCATGGATATCAGCATAAATTCATTGTAATGGGAGTGATTTTTACAGTTAGAGATGGCTAAAAGTCTGTATACAGACTTCAATAATCCAATCTTACCATCTTCTGCATGCATCTCTAAACATACATACATACGGGGGGAGAAAATTCAATAAACCATGAAGCCCAGACCATATAAAGACCACGTTGAGAAAGACAAGTGTTTCTCTGGCAACAAACTTTGAATTCTCTTTATTTTTATCCAGTGGAAAACAATCATAAAAATTGCAGCCCATTTCTGAAAGGCCAGAACTTTTAATATGATATAAAACATCAATTTCAGCAACATCATTGGTGGACCGGTAGCACTCTGTGTGTGTGTGTGTGTGTGTGTGTGTGTGTGTGAGAGAGAGAGAGAGAGAGAGAGTGAGAGAGAGAATGCCAACTAAAACAAGTCATACAAATAAAGTCCATTAAATGCTCAGGTCAGAAGTCATTGCTATACAGTACTTATATTAGGTTGGCACAAGTACTTAGGGCGTCTGGTGGTGGAAAAGGCATCATTATTTTCTACAAAAATATCTCAATAAAAGTTACAAAGCAAAAAGCAACATCTCTCCATGTGATGTGCCTCTTCTGACTGAAGTATTTATGTCGATCAGTGGGAGGCAGTGCAGATTCTGCTATGCTAAAAACTTGGCTTATTTAGTGCAGAAAATTTGAGCAACATTTCAGCATCATTCCAAGCCCTTATTAAGTTTCATAACTACCTTTTACTGAGGAAACAGTGTTGAATGCGACAGCATTTACCTCTTGTATTTACCTCCACAAATGGTCTCAGTGGAGATTTGACTATAATAGGAATCAGGCATTAGAAATTCACAGTATTATGGTACCATAACATCATATTGTCTTCTAGCCTGTCAGACATCACAAAGAAAAGATTTTCTACCACATATCAGTAGTCTCATCTGTATATACCAAATTTAAAATTTATATTTACACTTCCTACCATGCGGTCATCATTTCATTTTCAAACAGGGGGCAGGAAATGCCAACATTTGGGTACCATAAAGGATATTGCAAATGGTTTTAATCTCCTTTTAGCACAACCACCCAGTCGAGTCCTTCTTGTTACTAATTTGTATATCTGAAATACCCTTAAAAATATACTTATGACAAGGTCACAGATGGAAGAATCTGAAAACATAACGCCTCCACCACATCGTGAAAGGATAAAAATATTTCTGAATAAGCAAAAAACATTACTATTAATACATGGCCACAAATAAGGCTGAAAAAAAAAAAGTAGTGTTGGGCACAGGTTGGTCACCTCCATCTTTGTCCTAAAGTGCTACAGTCATTTTCCTCACAAAAGTAGCCACTGGTCATCAGTCACTGAAAAAAAAAATCATAGTTTGCATGTAGAAAGGAAATATGAAAAGGCCTTGGTGGTGATGACCTGCCACTAATTATGGTATGATTGTAATAAAGAAAAATTGAAATGTTCCTTAGAGTAGAAAATAGGTTTGCTCATGGAAAGTCCACGTGGAGTTCAAAGTAAACAGCACCGTTCCTTGAAGCTCTTCTTGTTCTTCTTGTTCTTTCCTTTTCCGTTTTTGTCCTTATTTTCTGACATCTTCTTGGCTCGCACTTCCCTCATGAGGTCAAAAAATACCTTTGGAAGTAAATGGTTTTATTAATATATACACTGATTAGACTGATTGGTAAGATTAAATCATGAGCAGTATGGAACTATTCAGACAAACCTTATCTACATTGGCACGTGTTTTAGCAGAAGTCTCCACATACTGTACACCCCACTCCTCTGCCTTTGCTCTGGCATCATCTACAGACACTTGCCTGCGCTCCTCCAGATCAGACTTATTCCCCACCAGCAGCAGTGGAATCTTATCCTCCTCAGCTTTAACACGCAAGATCTGTTCCCTGTACACACACACACACACCAACCAATCTAAGGACATTTTCACACCACTCCCAAATATGCAAGTCTACACGCAGAATGGATTAAGGGCTCATTTGGTGGAGGGCGTCATCACAGGTTTGTTTTCTCACAGACAAATTACAAAAGGGATCATTTGTGTAATTTTACATCTCATATCTGCTGAGACATGTACAACCCCGATTCCAAAAAAGTTGGGACAAAGTACAAATTGTAAATAAAAATGGAATGCAATAATTTACAAAATATCAAAAACCGATATTGTATTCACAATAGAACAGACAACATATCAAAATGTCAAAAGTGAGACATTTTTAAATTTCATGCCAAATATTGGCTCATTTGAAATTTCATGACAGCAACACATCTCAAAAAAGTTGGGACAGGGGCAATAAGAGGCTGGAAAAGTTAAAGGTACAAAAAAGGAACAGCTGGAGGACCAAATTGCAACTCATTAGGTCAATTGGCAATAGGTCATTAACATGACTGGGTATAAAAAGAGCATCTCGGAGTGGCAGCGGCTCTCAGAAGTAAAGATGGGAAGAGGATCACCAATCCCCTTAATTCTGTGCCGACAAATAGTGGCGCAGTATCAGAAAGGAGTTCGACAGTGTAAAATTGCAAAGAGTTGGAACATATCATCTCCTCCAGTGCATAATATCAAAAGATTCAGAGACTCTGGAAGGATCTCTGTGCGTAAGGGTCAAGGCCGGAAAACCATACTGGGTGCCCATGATCATCGGGCCCTTAGACGGCACTGCATCACATACAGGCATGCTTCTGTATTGGAAATCACAAAATGGGCTCAGGAATATTTCCAGAGAACATTATCTGTGAACACAATTCACCATGCCATCCGCCGTTGCCAGCTAAAACTCTATAGTTCAAAGAAGAAGCCATATCTAAACATGATCCAGAAGTGCAGACGTCTTCTCTGGGCCAAAGCTCACTTAAAATGGACTCTGGCAAAGTGGAAAACTGTTCTGTGGTCAGACGAATCAAAATTTGAAGTTCTTTATGGAAATCAGGGACGCCGTGTCAATCGGACTAAAGAGGAGAAGGACGACCCAAGTTGTTATCAGCGCTCAGTTCAGAAGCCTGCATCTCTGATGGTATGGGGTTGCATTAGTGTGGGGGGCATGGGCAGCTTACACATCTGGAAAGACACCATCAATGCTGAAAGGTATATCCAGGTTCTAGAGCAACATATGCTCCCATCCAGACGACGTCTCTTTCAGGGAAGACCTTGCATTTTCCAACATGACAATGCCAAACCACATACTGCATCAATTACAGCATCATGGCTGTGTAGAAGAAGGGTCTGGGTACTTAACTGGCCAGCCTGCAGTCCAGATCTTTCATCCATAGAAAACATTTGGCGCATCACAAAACGGAAGATACGACAAAAAAGACCTAAGACAGTTGAGCAACTAGAATCCTACATTAGACAAGAATGGGTTAACATTCCTATCCCTAAACTTGAGCAACTTGTCTCCTCAGTCCCCAGACGTTTACAGACTGTTGTAAAGAGAAAAGGGGATGTCTCACAGTGGTAAACATGGCCTTGTCCCAACTTTTTTGAGATGTGTTGTCATGAAATTTAAAATCACCTAATTTTTCTCTTTAAATGATACATTTTCTCAGTTTAAACATTTAATATGTCATCTATGTTCTATTCTGAATAAAATATGGAATTTTGAAACTTCCACATCATTGCATTCCATTTTTATTTACAATTTGTACTTTGTCCCAACTTTTTTGGAATCGGGGTTGTAATATTACAAATGTGAAAATGAAATTTGTCTTCATTGTTGGGGCCCCCATGCTTAATTCTGTGCCACACAAAGTTATGGGGTCTGGACATGCCACTGAAAAGATCAGTTCCCTAAATGGATCTTGGGTTCAACCAATGTGTACCGAACTTATGCAAATAGCTTTGGGCTGGGTGGTGGTGGTGGAAAAATTGTAAATGATAAACCCTTTAAAGTGAAATATAGACTATATTATTCTCAAATTACAAATGGTGTGCTTTTGTGAGTTAAAACGGACCTGAACTCTGCTGTGGCTGTAAAAGACTCTTGCTCGGTTATGGAGAACACAAGGAGAAAACCCTCTCCACTGCGGAAATAGTTGTCTCGGATGGCTGCATAGTCTTCCTGCCCCGCCGTGTCCAAAATATCAATCTGCACCTCCTCCCCATCCAGCACAACCTTCTTTCGATAACTGTCTGCTTTTGTTGGCTCATAGTCTTCAACAAACTGATCAACAAAATAGAGATACCTGTATTTATGTCAAGGATGGGTCTAGATTCTAGACTCTAGAATATTAACATTTCTGCAACATGCACACACACACACAAAGTATGTGGATATCAGATCATCATATCCATATATGGTTCTTCCCCAAAATATTGCCACAAATATAGAAGCACACAAATGTCTGGAATGGTATAATATTCAAAGTTTTCCTACACAAAAATGAGGTCCATGCAGATATGGTTTGCCAATGTTGGAGAGAAATCATTCTAGAAGCCTGCACCTAGCCTTGACCTCAACCCGAGTGAACACCTTTAGGATGAATTGGAATGTCAACTGTGCCCCAGCCCTCCTCATCCAAAATCAGTACCTGATCTCACTAATGCTCATGGCTGAATGGGCAAATCCCCATGGTCATGCTCCAAAATCTAGTGGAAAGCTTTTGCAGAATAGCGGGGGTTATGATAACAGCGAAGAGGGGTCCAAGTCAGGAACGGGGAGTTCAGAAAGCACATATGGGTGTGGTGGTCAGGTGTTCACAAACTTTTGGCCATAGTACATGAGCCTCAAATCCCATATAATTTCCAAACATTCAGTATGACTTCATGTTTCAACATGACTGCTTGTTAAAGAAGGCAACTGGACTTGCTTGAAATTCTCGAAAACGTTTCACTTCTCATCCAAAAGGCTTCTTCAGTTCTATCTGACTAGTGGGGAGTTCCAGGTATTTATCCTCTAGTGCAGTGTTTCTCAACCAGTGGGCTGCAAAGTTAAGTTGAAGTTAATTTTTTACTCTTAGTAGGATACAATTGCTGGGTTGCATCCGACATCACATCCGCCTCATTAAGCTACGGTCACACTACAGCTCATGATGCTTTGCGATGGGTTATCGATAAAAATGAGACATTTTGGTGGCAATATACACGAGCTAATAGCTCGAGTGGCCACATAAGCTCACGGAGCACATTGGGCACGCTCTTGGGACCCAGTCGTTATGAGAAAACACCCAATACTGATTTGAGCGCAATCAGCATGCACAGACACGGAAGCTGTTTTCACAGAGGTTTTATGAAGCATCACAGTCACGTTTGTTTCTAGCCATGTGTAGAACGCTGTTTAAATACTCTGTTTTGCTTTTTTTTAAATATCACACCTGCTAATAAACACTCTTCCTGCACTTAGATCCGTTCACCGCCATCTATCTTGTGTCCTGATCCTCAGCTCTTTAACCCAGCCACATATAAAAAGTTGTACGCCTCCATGTTCTTCCAGGTTTTCATCTGTGTGTCCATGTAGAACGATGTCTGCATCACCAGGTAGGAGATGTCGGGGACAGATAATTTTCTAACTCGTAGGAAAAATCCTTCTTTGTTAACATGTAAGGATCTATCCCATTGAGTAGTTTCTAGATCCACTTCTGAGTGTACTTCTTGGTTTTAATAATTTGCTTGTTTGCTGTATACAAACATGGCAATAAGTTCTTGTGTTAATCAGCCAGGCTCCACTTTTGGATCATTAATCCCTTTTGATTGAGAATGCCTTGCATGCATGGTTTTATGTTGGCTTCTGGCACATTTCGTACAGTTTAAAAAAAAAAAAAAAAAAAAAAAAAAAAAAGCAGTTTGTGTTTATTGCATTTATTTAATTCCTGGGCTCCCATCTGTAACAGGGAGTGATGTTGCAATCCATTAATACACTTTACAATAGATTATTATATTCTAATAGAATAGATTAGCCAAAATAATTGGGGTCTTTTTTAATGGGCTCTAACCCGTTACATGTCTGAATAAGTGGGCCTCAAAGCAGAAAAAAGGTTGAGAACCCCTGGTCTAGTGGACCAAAAGCAAGCCTAAGGAGAGTCGTTGAGGCCACATGGGTCATTGACCCTCTCAGTCATTCTGTAGGTGTGACCTCAATGACTCTCCTCAGGGTTGCTTTTGGTCCACTAGGGGATAAATACCTGGAACTCCTCACTAGTCAGACAGAACTAAAGAAACCTTTCGGATGAGGCGTGAAACATCTTCAAGAATTTCAAGCAAGTCCAGTTGCCTTCTTTAGCACCTATGGTTTACTGTGACCTGGATGACTGAAAACTTTCACAGACATGACTGCTCACCTCATCATACATGAACTGGAGTGTAAGGGCTGACTTGCCGACACCACCGCTGCCCACCATGATGACCTTGTGCAATGCCAAGGAGCTCTGACTTTTCCCCTTGTTGGCTGCCATCTCTGAATGCCTCTCTCAGCTGCTCCACACACACACTTGATCAGATTCTACCTGTCAAGAGACAGACGATTTTGCTGTTTAAAACCTGCTCCTGTGAGTGAACAAAGAGGAGAAACAGAACAGAATTCCATCAGTGTACCATGGTCTGAAACCTGAATGAGTTTTCAATTTTAAACTCTTTACTAGTGAAATGTTTTTCTCTGTGGGTTTTTAAAATAACATTGGGCATCATTTATCAAGCTCATATCACTCGCATGGGCATTTACACAAGAAATTTGGTCTTCATGAAAATTCCATTCATTTGTTAAAAAAAAAAAAAACTTGCATCCTACTTGTGCTCATGAGTGTGGCTAAATTTATGCACAAGCATAATGTAAACTTGATCAACTTCAAATCATATAATTTGCCTGGACTACTGCACTTTTATATATGGAATAGTGTTGAGCTTAAATTGCTTTTATTCTTTACATTTACAGCTTTAGCATATACTCTTGTCCAGAGTGACTTAGAGGTGATTTTGAGTCTCTATCAAAATCACATCCTCATGCAACTTCATTCCATACCATGGAGAAAATTCTGTGGGACCCTGATATTACTGGCATGTTATTAAAAAGCATTAATGTTTCATTTCATATTATTAAAGAATATAAAAAAAAATAAATGAACACACACAAACCCACAATTTAAGACAAATAAAAACATTCAATTATGAGAATAGAAATGCTGCCATTTTAACAACAGATGGGGATGTGTGTAGATATAAGCCATTTAAAAACAACAAAACCTCAGCTGACAAAAGATTTAGTGCTCACAAATATTTTTTGGCACAGAAGTCAGTCAACATGACTTCCACTTCCATCTTTCAGCCTTAATCCATTCTTTTTTTTTTTTTTAGTTTCATGCTTCCTGTGCACTTGAACTTATGAGCATTGCTACATGCAAAAGAGGCGTGTTGGGAATGCACTTTACAGGTTATTAACATAGGACATGCAAGTATGAAGAAAATCAGTAGTTCCAAAAATCAACAAAATTTTAGTTTGGTTTATACAAACATTTACACACAACTTTCAGATTGATAAATGAGGCCCAGTGTTGGTGGCACAGTGGTTATCACGGTCATCTCTCAGAAAGAAGGTTCTGGGTTCGAGCCCAGTAGCCGACGGGGGCCTTTCTGTGTGGAGTTTGCATGTTCTCCTCTTGTCTGCATGGATTTCCCTCACAGTCCAAAGACATAGAGGTTAGGCTAATTGGTGGCTCTAAATGGATCATAAGTCTGAATGCGAATGTGAATGGTTGGTTGTCTCCATGTTCAGCCCTGCGATGACCTGGCAACTTGTCCAGGGTGTACCCCACCTCTCACCCATAATCAGCTGGGATAGGCTCCAGCTTGCCCGCGACCCTGCACAGGATAAGCAGTTACGGATAATGGATGGTTGGCCCAGTGTTACAGCTGTTAAAACAATCACAAAACCCCTCAGGAATACACCATCTTGGTTAATTAAAAAAAAAAAAGTTTGGGGTCCCCCCCCCAAGACCAGATATATGCTTACAAAAAATGATAACTTCAGGGAAGACTATCATGTGACCTAAATAAATGTTATATCCACACCTATTGATCAAAGACAAAATGTCAAATAGTCTTTATCCTTGAATCATTATCAAATGCAAATTTTAGCAAATCAGTTAATTTCTTAATGTATATTGCTTTATAAGAATAGTCATACATGTGGAAAAGACAGGTAAAAATACTGGGGAAGAGAAGTATGGGGTTAACATCCTTATTTTATTTAGCTTTATTCTCCTCATTTATCATTTTTCACAGCCACTGAAAGCTACATTGCAAGCCCCCCCCCATCTGTGCTTATTTTAACCTTATATTCTCCCTTGTCAGACTCTATATCTTTGTTCATTAAGATAAGAATCAAAATAAATAAATGACTTCTGTGGGATGATTATTTAAAAAAAAAAAAATCTGTCCCTTGTATACATGTTTAATACATCAATAAAACCTACTGAATACATTTTAAAAATGTGGCAACAGACATAATATAAGTAGATGTAAAAATTGTTTGGTGTTTAGCATACACGTTTACTTGTTTGGAAACACCGAGTACTCAAAGCCTGAAAAATCGTGTTCAGCCCAGCCCCAACAAATTAACCTTGAGGAACTGACATGCTGTTTGAGGACTAAACAGAGTTGGCCGTTTCAAGGATGTGGTGTCCAGTACCTATTCCCACTGCTGCTCTTTACACAGGAAATGAGATCCTGACGCATTGCTTCCAGCTATTGTTCTTGGCACTGTTGAAGTTAAGGGCCTTACTAGGAAGCTGCAACAACATGCATGGAGGAACACTGCACCAGAATTTGCTGGCTATGCCATTTTTTGGTGTGTGCTCACTTTACCTCATGCACATTGTCAGCACATTTCTGGATAAAGCCATGATCAAGCTCCAACTGGTACAACCACTAGCAGAATACTACATTTATACCCTTTCTACATAAATCTAAGAGACATTAAAGTGAACATTGCTCATGGAAGACAATGGGACAAAATATGACATCACTCCAGGACTGCCTTCATAAGGGGAAACTTTAGTAGGGAATGAACAAAGGGCAACAGGCTTGAAATTGTGACCTACATGTGGTGCTTTATCAACTTCCCCTATGGCTACATGCCACTGAAATATAAATGTTGCTGCCCTTTCCCCAGATAAAGGAATTCATTAGGATTCCCAGATTGCCAGAAACTATGCAGCATACTGGCCATTATAGTCATCTTTCTCCCTTGCTCTTCTCTCTCTCTCTCTCACACACACACACACACACACACACACACACACACACACACACACACACACGTTTCACTATCCCTGTGAGGACCTTCCATTGACTATTATTGCAGTTAATTAATACTGTGCCTGCACTCAACCTCAGTAATGAAAAGGAAATTTGTTAGCCTTTTTTTTTTTGTTTATTAAAAAAAAAGCCCCCCCACACACACACCAGCAATTTCCTTATGGGGACCATCCAAATGTCCCCACAAGGTCAAAATTGTCAGATTTTACTATCCTTGTAGGGACATTTGGCCCCCAGTAGTATATAAAACACACACCCCACTGTGTCTGTGAGAAATCAGGAGTCTGGTGGCATCATTTATGGTTATTGTCCACTTATTAAAACTGAGGCATAATTTTAGGTACGCTTATCGATTACCATTTTAAAACACATGCTATTTTTGTAATGGCCTTTACTCAGTCTTCCTGAATAGGTAAGTGGACGTACATGGCAAAATAACCTGTTTAACCTCGCACCCTCTACTCAACCCAGAGATAGCAGTGACACTGGGTACAATCACATCACGCTTCAGGAGATTAAGCAGACATGAATACAAGAACACAAAGAGCTAAATCAGGAAATTGGCTATGAAGCAAGAATACATCTAGATAAATCAAATTCAAGGCTGTGTCAGTGTGTTTATAAAAAAAAAGTAAATGAATATTTATCATCATTATCTCTATTGAATGCATGCAAATTACACAAGCCATCCAGTTTTGAGTAGTATAGCCCAATTTCTCAATTGTATTGTCCACACGCCAATGTTACTTGTGCAAAACCATTTCAAATTACTTGATTTAAACAGACTTTTTACCCAAAGAATAAAACAAAGAACATGGTTCGTGTCTTAATGGCATCCCATCCAGGCTGTACTCCTGCTTCGTGCCCAGTTTTCCCAGGACAGACTACCAATCGATTGTGACCCTGACCAGGACAAAGTGGTTACTGAAGATGAATGAAATGTTGAAGTTTGCAGTGTAAAGCACTGACATTTATTCCCAGGATAAAACTGTTGGAACTAAAAAAGTACTAGTTATTGAAATTGATGTTTTTAAATTCAGAAACGTTTAAGATGCTTTGGAGTTATACGTGTGTGTGCGCGCATTACTATATGATTGCGTCAAGACTGTAGCCATCTGACATTACAGTGATGGACCTGAGTAGGGACATTGTACCTTAAAAGGGACTTGCACTGAAAAATAAAATATAAGCTAGATAAATATGTTACACAAATGCATTTTAACTACCCCGTATTATCACACTCTGTTGCATAAAACAGCATTTTAAAATTCTTTTATATTCCTGCTCACTCAAGGGTGCAGCCATATTGCCATTTTGTGGGCAGTGTCTGACGCAGTGTCGCCGATAGGTTTCCTGTATCTTAATTGGCTCACTGCTCCTGATGCCATTAACTAGAATAGTATAGACATTCAAAGCTCATACATGCATACATAGGCACTGCCTAAAAGTGGAACTCCCAAGGAGTACAGTATGAGATGTGCTAGTAAATAATCCCACATCATTTTTTAAAAAGCAAATTAAAAGTAAATACTGGCTCAAAACTCATCTCTCTTATGTAAATAAAAGATACAAGTTTCATTGGCTGGTGCTCTGCTATAAACTTGCACTCAGCTTCTAGCGGTCAGGAATATATATTTAGACCATATAAACTATTGTGGCACACTGCATGTCTATACCTGTATTCAATAAATGGCCTTATAGCTAGTGCAGACACACGTGTATATATACACACAAGTCTCAGAAACTGGGTACTGTGGGGTACCCCATTAAATATACCTCACAGTCAATCAACTATACGGGTTTTGAATGGTGATGGTTTTAATTTGAAATAAAATGATGAAAGAAATACACACAAAACTAAATCTGACGTGAATACTCTTCAGAATTTGGCAAAAATTCTGCAAATTTGTGGAAAAATGGCGGCTTGATCTGGGACATGATAAATGGTTGACTACATCGCATTCCCTTAAAAAGGTTGTAGGCCACTGAAAAGTCTACAGTTATCACTAATTGTATGTTAAGTTGTAACTTTATACACCTAAAGATTGGTGCACTCAGAATAAATCATAACTGTAATAAAACATAATGCAAAATATTTGATCACTGTTGTAACTCCATTTTCTGCATACCCAAAATCAATACGATCGTGCGTTTTGATCTAAACGGAAAGCCTCAGGGTCAAGGTCACTACCTCACCAAAAGTAGTAATTTAAAATCACTACGCCATATAAAAGTTTAGGTATAAATCTGTGATTTTGTTTTTTAAAACGAAAGCTGAAAGTAGGTGTAGAATGTGTTTCTTCCAGAATATGTTACGATGGTAGCTGGTTTTGTATGAATTTCTGAGCTAGAAAATGAGTTGTGGTCTATTTTTTACCGTAGCGTGTTATTTGTGTGCGGGGAAGGACACACATTAACAATTTGCATGAGTAGAATGGAGTTTTCCACTCCAACAGTTAGAAGTTGATTGCGCTTCCATTTGCGGTCTTTCTGTTACGCGAGTGATCTGTTCGGATGTCATCACTGAAAAGGTGAGTTGACAGTTTTATTTTGTTTTAGTCTTGCAGTATAAGGCAATAGAATGTTTCTTTTTCATCTTACTTTCATATTTCGTAGTGTTTGTGTATTTTTGGCCAATATTTTGCAACCATGGTCAATTTAGATCAAACTTTTGATAGAATCTACGGCCAGTCATTTTGCCCCACCCCACGTGCTGTCCGGTGCGGTAGTGATGCCCCGTTGCTCGGGCGCCGCAGCAGAGACCCGCGTGACCATCAGCCGATACAGTCGCTGTTCTTTTACCACCGCCGTTATTCTCATCTTTCCGGTGTGTTCTTGATTTTTCCATTGTGTCCTATTTCACCATATCAAATACCCAAAATGTATCATATTATTCATATTTAAGTGAATAAATCAATTCAGTCATCATAACTTGGCATTTTTAACCCAAGCAATCAAAAAGAGGAAATTTATTCAATATTTTCACTCATCTGTGAAGGAGGGGCTTTAATTCTTCATGATGTAGTTATTTTATATGTAAATCAATTTTACAAAAGCATTTGAATTGTAATCAAAGAAAATTTTCCACAGTGGAGGCCAGATGAAGCAAGATACTATCTTTATTCTTATTAAACATGACAAAAGAAACATTGAGTGTTTGGTAAATGCAAAAAAAAAAAAAAAATTAGAAAACTTATTTTTGACAAAATGAGACCAGTTTCATTATTTACACACACACACACACACACACACACACACACACACACACACACACCCCTTTGACTTTGCGCCTTCACAGCACGACCAATTTCATCATTAGAGTCATCTGAGGATTTGCTGCTGAAATCATTCCCCAGATGTGGATAGTCCTTTTTCTGAGGTTCATGCAGGTATCCGGTTTCTCCGCTATCCATACTGACTTGAAGAAAACTCTCTCGCCTGAATAAATCCAGACTAACGAGTATATTTACATTGGCTACACTTTAATATTGGTTGCCCAAGTGCAATAAAACTTGACGTGCTTTTGGACTTAAGCTTATGATGGCTAATCAGGTGGCTGCAATTGTGTGCAGCATTATAACTAGGGCTTGTACTATCGATATCCGTCATGTTTAAAAGGTAGACCAGCCTTTCAGATTTTTCAAGTGTAGGTCATAAAAAGAAATTTTGCTCGACACCCAATTATTTTTGTTTAGTGGACCGAAAGCTACTGAACTCTAATCATAGACTTCCTTTTTTATTATTTATTTTTAAACTGGAACATTTAAGGAATTTAGGGCAGTGGCGCCCTAAATTCTCCATTTTTCCTGCTTCACCGTGACCCAATTCAAGATACTACGTCATGCATCACGTGGTGGGCTTTCCCCGTTCATGCAAGGCACTGTGGGATATAAATTTAAAACAGGAAAGGAAAATGGAGGACGCGAGTGTGCGAATGAAACATGAAAGACCGACTACAGTAAGGGAAAGCGATAACAAAAGGCGTTATGTTGCAAAGGAAAGGAAACGCAGGACCAAACTAATAAATATCTGCGGTCAGAGATATTATGTGATCAGCTGTTCATTTAGCGACAGAAATTATGTAACTGTCAATGCATGGTCAAGGTAAACCTGTGCATGCGCACAGATTTCCTCTGTCTGCTTGACTGTGCGAAGCGAGTGACTTCATGCACATTATTTACTCAGGAATCCCTTCAAAATAAATAACTTCCCAGCCACAGAATAGCCTGGCTTTTTGTGAGCTGTTACAGAAGTAAATAAACAACCACAATGACCAAATTTCAGAGGGAACTAAATTTCACCGATTTTATGAAACCAAAAGGCCATCTCACTTTAAACGCTGTATCGGTACCCTTTAAAAAAAAAAAAACCTCAATCCTTGATCTCAAGCCTAGAAACCTAGTCTGGTTCAATATGTATTCAGTCTAAGGACTCCTGTTAAACCTGAAAAATAGTCATGAATGAGGCTACATCCACACGACAACGAGATTTTTTTTTTTTTTTTTTTTAAATATCGCGTCCACATGGGCAACGGATCAGTAAAATTTCAGGTCCATACGGCAACGCAACGCTTGCTGAAAACGATGCAATACACATGCCACACCACTACGTGCGCTGTAAGACGGTCCCATCAGAGACACCAGAACAATAGAAGTAGACGCATGCGCATAAACCCCTTCTTCTGTAGCATTAGCCACACAAAGTTTTGATTATTAGTCAGGAGCGTAAAACAAAAGACGCGGAAAGAGGAATGAATGGGGGTAGATGGAAGCCGGTAGGCCAACATTCTGATATCCTCTAGAATTCTTTAATGGTCCGGAATAAATTGAATGCTACACGTTGATGGATTACTTTGTTCTTCTACGCCCTTTTTGAGGAATGTATTGTCGGACGTAAACCAACATCTGAAGAGGTGAGATCGCTCCTTTTTTTTCCTATGTTTGCTGGCGGGATTGTTTTTGTTTTTGGAAAGCGCACGGGCGGTGCGTGGTTTGGTACTGCTTCCGCAGTATTTGGACTAAAGACTCTGCCCTAAGGGCTATTCTCTCCCTCTCTCTTTGCACCATTACACAATAAATATTCACAGTGAAAATATTTTGTAAGCGCGTTTCATGAACCAAGTTATAGGATTTGTTGACAACTCGCATCGAGTTCGTTACACTTCTACCCGGCGTGAAGCACTGACAGTCATGTGGTTGTGACGTCATCGTAAACAAATCCGTTCTACTCATCCAGACGACTTCGCAACAGCGCCGTTGCCAGATTTTTTCGCTCTGGAACCGGTTCTCAAAAGATTTCGTTTTGGGGCACCCAAAACGTCGGTGCCATGTGGACGCCAGGCCGAAACGATAAACAATTTTATCAGATTCACCTGAATCCGTTGCCGTGTGGACAGGGCCTGAGAAACCAGTTTAGATGGGATGCATCACGTTTGAATGAAAAAAAAAAAATTACCAAAAAAAAAAATTTCTGTTCTTTAGAAATTTAAATATTCATTTTGTTAAATTTTCTTAAAACAATATTTACCCACAGCCTATTGACTAAAATATTCCTTTTATTAAAAATTAAACCACAAATAGGCCTTTTCTAAATAAACTTATGAACATTTACCTCTCCCTCTATTTTTCTTCCCTTTTCTTAGCGTTCAGCAGTTTTTAAAAAGATCGCTCTGAATTCTTGTTACATCTATTTATACAGTCAATCACACAACAGCTATTTCCGAATTTAAATGTAGTCTGATCATGATTTATTTCATCGATACAAATGGTCATAAATTTGCATCACAATTTATCACTGCAGTGATGAATGTGTACAGTGGCCTCCTAAAGTATTGGCATGCTTAAGTAAAAATAAACACGCACACATTGTTTTTCATTTTCTTTCAGTGCTCAGGCACTTTGTTTTTTTTACCCTTAACCAGGTCCTGTTTTCCTGGGGTATACAGTGGGGAAAATAAGTATTTGATAACTTGCAAAATCAGCAGTGTATCCCACTTACAAAGAATGGAGAGGTCTGTAATTTTTATCGTAGGTACACTTCAACTGTGAGACAGAATCTTTAAAAAAAAAAAAAAAAAAAACACATATGATTTTTAAATAGCCAATTTGCATTTTCATCTCATTATCTCTAGCTGCTTTATCCTGTTCTACAGGGTCGCAGGCAAGCTGGAGCCTATCCCAGCTGACTACGGGCGAAAAGCAGGGTACATCCTGGACAAGTCGCCAGGTCATCACAGGGCTGACACAGACACCGACAACCATTCACACTCATTCACACCTATGGTCAATTTAGAGTCACCAGTTAACCTAACCTGCATGTCTTTGGACTGTGGGGGAAACCGGAGCACCCGGAGGAAACCCACGCGGACACGGGGAGAACATGCAAACTCTGCACAGAAAGGCCCTCGCCGGCCACAGGGCTTGAACCTGGACCTTCTTGCTGTAAGGCAACAGCGCTAACCACTACACCACCGTGCCGCCCTTAATTTGCATTTTATTGCATGAAATAAGTATTTGATCACCTACCAGCCAGCAAGAATTCTGGCTCTCACAGACCTGTTAGTTTTTCTTTAAGAAGCCCTCCTATTCTCTACTCATTACCTGTATTAATTGCACCTGTTTGAACTCGTTACCTGTATAAAAGACACCTGTCCACACAATCAGACTCCAACCTCTCCACTATGGGCAAGACCAAAGAGCTGTCTAAGGACACCAGGGACAAAATTGTAGACTTGCACAAGGCTGGGATGGGCTACAGGACAATAGGCAAGCAACTTGGTGAGAAGGCAACAAAACTATTGGCGCAATTATTAGAAAATGGAAGAAACTCAAGATGACTGTCAATCTCCCTCGGTCTGGGGCTCCATGCAAGATCTTGCCTCATGGGGTATCAGCCCAGAACTACACGGGAGGACCTGGTCAATGACCTGAAGAGAGCTGGGACCACAGTCTCAAAGATTACCATTAGTAACATACTACGCTGTCATCTCATCTCATTATCTCTAGCCACTTTATCCTGTTCTACAGGGTCGCAGGCAAGCTGGAGCCTATCCCAGCTGACTACGGGCGAAAGGCGGGGTACACCCTGGACAAGTCGCCAGGTCATCACAGGAGCACCCGGAGGAAACCCACGCGGACACGGGGAGAACATGCAAACTCCGCACAGAAAGGCCCTCGCCGGCCACGGGGCTCGAACCCGGACCTTCTTGCTGTGAGGAGACAGCGCTAACCACTACTCCACTGTGCCGCTACTACACTGTCATGGATTAAAATCCTGCAGCACGCGCAAGGTCCCCCTGCTCAAGCCAGCACATGTCCAGGCCCGTCTGAAGTTTGCCAGTGACCATCTGGATAATTCAGAGGAGGTATGGGAGAAGGCCATGTGGTCAAATGAGACCAAAATAGAGCTTTTTGGTATAAACTCCACTCATTGTGTTTGGAGGAAGAAGGATGAGTACAACCCCAAGAACACTATCCCAACCGTGAAACATCATACTTTGGGGGTGCTTTTCTGCAAAGGGGACAGAACGACTACACCATATTAAGGGGAGGATGGCTGGGGCCATGTATTGTGAGATTTTGGGCAACAACCTCCTTTCCTCAGTAAGAGCATTGAAGATGGGTCGTGGCTGGGTCTTCCAGCATGACAATGACCCGAAACACAGCCAGGGCAACTAAGGAGTGGCTCCGTAAGAAGCATTTCAAGGTCCTGGAGTGGCCTAGCCAGTCTCCAGACTTGAACCCAATCGAAAATCTTTGGAGGGAGCCGAAACGCTGTGTTGCCCAGCGACAGTCCCGAAACCTGAAAGATCTGGAGAAGATCCGTATGGAGGAGTGGGCCAAAACCCCTGCTGCAGTGTGTGCAAACCTGGCCAAGAACTACAGGAAACGTTTGACCTCTGTAATTGTAAACAAAGGTTTCTGTACCAAATATTAAAGTTCTGTTTTTCTATTGTATCAAATACTTCATGCAATAAAATGCAAATTAATTATTTAAAAATCATACAATGATTTTCTGGATTTTTTTTTTTAGATTTTGTCTCACAGTTGAAGTGTACCTACGATAATTACAGACCTCTCCATTCTTTGTAAGTGGGAAAACTTGCAAAATCGGCAGTGTATCAAATACTTATTTTCCCCACTATAAGTAGGAGGTTGTAAAATCCTGTTATTTACCATAGGAGTAACCAAGGAAACTTCAGCACGAGAGAGACAGACTGGTGCGGACCTTCACAAAACAGGTAGCGTATACACAAGCATTATATACAGTGCTCAGTGTAAATGAGTACACCCCCTTTGAAAAGTAAAATTTTAAACAATATATCTCAACGAACACAATTTCCAAAATGTTGACAAGGCAAAGTTTAATAACATCATCTGTTTAACTTATAACGGGAAACTAAAGGTTAATAATATAACCTAGATTACACATTTTTCAGTTTTACTCAAATTAGGGTGGTGCAAAAGTGAGTACACCCCACAACAAAAACTTCTACATTTAGTACTTTGTATGGCCTCCATGATTTTTAATGAAAGCACCAAGTCTTCTAGGCATGGAACGAACAAGTTGGCGACATTTTGCAACATCAATCTTTTTCCATTCTTCAACAATGACCTCTTTTAGTGACTGGATGGAGTGATGCTCAACTTGTCTCTTCAGAATTCCCCAAAGAAAATAATTTCTTTACACCACAAAGGTGAAGGCTACAAGATGATCAGCAAAGCTTTACTTAGGCTACATCCACACAACGGCAACGAGATGTTATTAAAAAAAAAATAATATCGCGTCCACATGGGCAACGGATCAGTAAAATATCAGGTACATATGGCAACGCAACGCTTGCTGAAAACGATGCAATACACATGCCACACCTCTAGGGGCACTGTAAGACGGTCCCATCGGAGACACCAGAACAATAGAAGTAGACGCATGCGCATAAACCCCTTCTTCTACCCGGTGTGAAGCACTGTCAGGAACAAACACACAACAAGAAGATGGCTGCGACTACATGAGGAAATCGTGCCTTCTGTGTGTACAAATTAGTGTGCATAGTTTTATATAACTTAATTTTCTTATTGTGTGTGAACATTTTGAAAAGCATTTTTATATAATTTATATAACTTTTTATATTGTGTGAACATTTTGAAAAGCAGTCTTATCCAATAAAAAAAAAGAAATTCAAGAAATGGTTCAGTTACTTGTTTATTTAAAAGAAAAGCTGTATACAAAAGTGAATGCAATGCAGTGGTTCATACAAAACAGCGAGAGTGCTGCTTGTTCTAGTCATGTGGTTGTGACGTCATCGTAAACAAATCCGTTCTACTCATCCAGATGACTTCGCAACGGCGCCGTTGCCAGATTTTTTCCACTCTGGAACCCGTTCTCAAAAGATTTCGTTTTGGGGCACCCAAAACGCCGGTGCCGTGTGGACGCCAGGCCGAAACGATAAACAATTTTATCAGATTCACCTGAATCCGTTGCTGTGTGGACAGGGCCATAGTCAGAATACTGTAGCAAAAATGGTACAAAAATTTAAGAAAGCTGGAACTGCAACCATCTCACAGAGACGTCCGGGTCGTCCATGGAAGTTAACACCTTGACAGGAGCGTCTTCTGATGAGAAGAGTTGAAGAAAATCGGCATGCAAGTTCACTGCAGTTATCTAAAGAAGTAGAAAGCCAAACTGGGGTGACTATTTCCCGTGACACAATACAGCATACACTGCAGAGGAATGGCATGCATGGATGCCGTCCACAAAAGAAGCCTCTCCTAAAGCCCAGGCACAAAAAAGCCCGCCTAGATTTTGCCAGAGCCCATGCTGACAAAGATGAAGACTACTGGGACTCTATACTTATGTGGGGCTGCATGAGTGCTGCTGGTGTCGGGGAGCTGCATTTCATTGATGGCATCATGAATTCACAGATGTATTGCTCTATACTGAAAGAGAAGATGCTACCATCATGCCGTGCCCTTGGTCATCGTGCACTTTTCCAACATGACTAAACACACATCTAAGGCCACTGTTGGATTTCTGAAGAAGAACAGGGTGAAAGTGACTCAGTGGCCAAGTACAGTGGTGCTTGAAAGTTTGTGAACCCTTTAGAATTTTCTATATTTCTGCATAAATATGACCTAAAACATCATTGGATTTTCACACAAGTCCTAAAAGTAGAGAAAGAGAACCCAGTTAAACAAATGAGACAGAAATATTATACTTGCTCATTTATTTATTGAAGAAAATGATCCAATATTACATATCTGTGAGTGGCAAAAGTATGTGAACCTTTGCTTTCAGTATCTGGTGTGACCTCCTTGTGCAGTGATAACTGCAACTAAATGTTTGCGGTAACTGTTGATCAGTCCTGCACACCGGCTTGGAGGAATTTTAGCCCATTCCTCCATACAGAACAGCTTCAACTCTGGGATGTTGGTGGGTTTCCTCACATGAACTGCTCACTTCAGGTCCTTCCACAACATTTTGATTGGATTAAAGTCAGGACTTTGACTTGACCATTCCAAAACATTCACTTTATTCTTCTTTAACCATTCTTTGGTAGAACAACTGTGTGATTAGGGTCGTTGTCTTGCTGCATGGCCCACCTTCTCTTGAGATTCAGTTCATGGACAGATGTCCTGACATTTTCCTTTAGAATTCGCTGGTATAATTCAGAATTCATTGTTCTATCAATGATGGCAAGCCATCCTGGCCCAGATGCAGCAAAACAGGCCCAAACCATGATACTACCACCACCATGTTTCACAGATGGGATAAGGTTCTTATGCTGGAATGCAGTGTTTTCCTTTCTCCAAACATAACGCTTCTCATTTAAACCAAAAAGTTCTATTTTGTTCTCATCCGTCCACAAAACATTTGTCCAATAGCCTTCTGGCTTGTCCACATGATCTTTAGCAGACTGTAGACAAGCAGCAATGTTCTTTTTGGAGAGCAGTGGCTTTCTCCTGGCAGCCCTGCCATGCACACCATTGTTGTTCAGTGTTTTCCTGATGGTGGACTCATGAACATTAGCCAATGTGAGAGACGCCTTCAGTTGCTTAGAAGTTACCCTGGGGTCCTTTGTGACCTCGCCGACTATTACACACCTTGCTCTTGGAGTGATCTTTGTTGGTCGACCACTCCTGGGGAGGGTAACAATGGTCTTGAGTTTCCTCCATTTGTACACAGTCTGTCTGACTGTGGATTGGTGGAGTCCAAACTCTTTAGAGATGGTTTTGTAATGTTTTCCAGCCTGATGAGCATCAACAACACTTTTTCTGAGGTCCTCAGAAATCTCCTTTGTTCATGCCATGATACACTTCCACAAACATGTGTTGTGAAGATCAGACTTTGATAGATCATTGTTCTTTAAATAAAACAGGGTGCCCACTCACACCTGATTGTCATCCCATTGATTGAAAACACCTGACTCTAATTTCACCTTCAAATTAACTGCTAATCCTAGAGGTTCACATACTTTTGCCACTCACAGATATGTAATATTGGATCATTTTCCTCAATAAATAAATCACCAAGTATAATATTTTTGTCTCATTTGTTTAACTGGAAGGTTCTCTTTATCTACTTTTAGGACTTGTGTGAAAATCCGATGATGTTTTAGGTCACATTTATGCAGAAATATAGAAAATTCTAAAGGGTTCACAAACTTTCAAGCACCACTGTATGTCTCCTGATCTGAACCCAATCGAACACCTATGGGGAATTCTGAAGAGACAAGTTGAGCATCACTCTCCATCCAGCATCCAGTCACTAAAAGAGGTCATTGTTGAAGAATGGAAAAAGATTGATGTTGCAAAATGTCGCGAACTTGTTCGTTCCATGCCAAGAAGACTTTGTGCTGTCATTAAAAATCATGGAGGCCATACAAAGTACTAGATGTAGTAGTTTTTGTTGTGGGGTGTACTCATTTTTGTACCACCCTAATTTGAGTAAAACTGAAAAAAAAAAAAAAAAGTTATATTATTAACCTTTCACATAAGTTAAACAGATGTTATATTCTTTGTCAACATTTTGGAAATTGTGTTCATTGAGAGATTGTTTAAAATATTACTTTTCAAAGGTGGTGTACTCATTTACGCTGAGCACTGTAATATGAAATTCATATGCAATTAAACATCCCCTAAAAAACAGTTAGGGCCATAACAAAAAAAGCCACATGTCTAAAACTTTCCAGGAATTGGATCCATGAGCAGTCACTACCCCCTCACAATAACATGCTATTTGTTGCAAACCCTGTCTCAGAGCATCTTACAAAATGCAGCACCTGAACATCACCAAGCTACATTACCGGCATTGTGCGTTTTGGTCAGATAAGACCAGAATCAAACAATTTGCTGATGCACACCATCGGCATCATTATTTGGGGGGTGGACTCCATAGATGGAAAAGCCCCTGAAACCCCACCGTAAAACACAATGGTGGATTAGTGATGCTTTGGGGCCGTTTCGTGGGTTGTGGTCCAAGAGCTTTTGTAACAATTAATGGCATCATGAATTCTGTTATGTACCTGGATATTTCAGCCCAAAACTTGTTTGCCTTTAACAATAGGTTCAGAGTAGGTCAGAAATGCACCTTATAACAAGAGGATCAAGCAATTCAGCATATAAATGGTTAAACACAAAACCACTTTTGCAATGACCTTACTGAAATCCTACTGAAAACCTGCACTCTGAACTGAAGAGTGGAATCCATATTCACAAATCTACAAACATAAAGGACCTTAAAATGTTCTGCATGGGGGATTTGACCAAGATCTTCACAAGTGTCTGTAAAACAAAAATCTTTTAAATAAATCTCTCATATATCCCTCCATGTTTGAGCTCAAACTAATAGTTAATACATGTCTTATTTGTTATAGCAATTTTTGATTATTTGCCTGAAGCATGCCGATATTTCTGAGAGGCACAGTACAAGCTGTGCAAACCAGAAATATCTGAGGGAACCAGATGGATTCCTTTTCATTTAGCTGGCTTGTATGAAACTTCTTGATATAAATGATGGAGAAAGCAGGAGCACAACTGGGCCAAGGCCTCTCAGCATTAACACCCTCTTTCTAATCTGGATCAAGAGGTGAAATTCCCGTTGCCTGATCCCCCACTGGCTGACAAGTCATCATTAGTCCAGACCTCATGTCAATGTAATAACAAAACCTGCTAATAGCTGCAGAAGTGCCATTACAAAAACTTTCCAGGTTCAAATCCAGTTCAAGGTTATAGAGAAGTACCAACGAGGACTGATATAAACATGGAAAGTTGATTATTGTGGAGCGACCATTTTCCAAATAGCTGCAAACAACGCAGGAATTTGGTGAATAGCACTGATAATTATGGTTAACATGCTGCTATCAAATGACCGTGCACACAAAGTTTAAGCAAATCAGCATAACACTGATTTCCATAATAGCTCATTTCCAAGAAAGGTTTCAGTTTTAGAGCTAAACACTGGGATTCTCATTTTTAACCACACATAACTAATACATAGCACAGTAGTTCACATCAGCACAAAAATAAAAATTATAAATGATTAGACAAACTGTGCAATATTACAATTGGTACAGTAACCCTGAACTAAAAATTCTAGTCTTCAGTATTTGCAAGGACAAAATAAATGCTTAGGACCATTTCCACACAGCACCAGAAGCCTGGCTCTGGTGACTTTCTTTACTGAATACTAACCATCTCAGGCTGGACACCGAGCTCAGTGAGAGATTTAGGGATTGCATCCCTGAACTAGGATGGCCTTCTTGACAAGTAGTTTCTTCAGAATGTGTTCGTTATTATGACATGGTTGAAGATCAAACCAGATTTTATGAATTATTAATGCAGAAACACAATTTCAAAATGTTCACAAAGGTGTATTAGGCTTGGATGATGTGAGGACAATGGAGATGCTGCATTAAATAACTTACGATACGTTGCAGGAATCGCAAATGCTGGAGAGCATATTTAATCATTTCTAATCAACAACATTATTTCTAAAGTATTAGATTTGACAGTTCACTGGAGACATATTCAATCTTTAAGTAACAAGTTCTGTCTTTTTTTCCCTTTTCGCAAAAACTGAAAATGCCAGTGATCACTTTTAGCTTTAAGAAATTCATTGGCATCCCTAATAAATGTAATTAACTGATGTTAATTATATACTTGCCTAATGTCACCTACTGCAAGTCAAATATATTTTGGTGGACTTTTTTTTACATTAATGGACTCCATTTACCTTGACAGAAAGCAAGGGCACCAAGAGCACAGTTAAATTGTGGAAAGGATGGAGATTCTCAAAACCACTTTCCATTTTACTCTCTCCAGACCAAGCATAAGAAACTCTAAAGGGCTGATGGCTAGCTTCTGCAACCTTGATGTGCAGACAAATCCATATTCAGACACATCCAAAGGCTGTAGTTTACACAAACTTTTTATAATATAATCATAATGGGATCCTTTCCATTATGCGGAAGGTACAGTGGGGCAAAAAAGTATTTAGTCAGTCACCAATTGTGCAAGTTCTCCCACTTAAAAAGATGAGAGAGGCCTGTAATTTTCATCATAGGTATACCTCAACTATGAGAGACAAAATGAGAAAAAAAAAATCCAGAAAATCACACTGATTTTTAAAGAATTTATTTGCAAATTATGGTGGAAAATAAGTATTTGGTCAATAACAAAAGTTCATCTCAATACTTTGTTATATACCCTTTGTTGGCAAAGACAGAGGTCAAACGTTTTCTGTAAGTCTTCACAAAGTTTTCACACACTGTTGCTGGTATTTTGGCCCATTCCTCCATGCAGATCTCCTCTAGAGCAGTGATGTTTTGGGGCTGTCGCTGGGCAACACGGACTTTCAACTCCCTCCAAAGATTTTCTATGGGGTTGAGATCTGGAGACTGGCTCGGCCACTCCAGGACCTTGAAATGCTTCTTACGAAGCCACTCCTTCGTTGCCCGGGCGGTGCGTTTGGGATCACTGTCATGCTGAAAGACCCAGCCACATTTCATCTTCAATGCTCTTGCTGATAGGAGGTTTTCACTCAAGATCTCACGATACATGGCCCCATTCATTCTCTCTTTTACACGGATCAGTCGTCCTGGTCCCTTTGCAGAAAAACAGCCCCAAAGCATGATGTTTCCACCATCATGCTTCACAGTAGGTATGGTGTTCTTTGGATGCAACTCAGCATTCTTTCTCCTCCAAACACGACAAGTTGAGTTTTTACCAAAAAGTTCTATTTTGGTTTCATCTGACATTCTCCCAATCCTCTTCTGGATCATCCAAATGCTCTCTAGCAAACTTCAGACAGGCCTGGACATGTACTGGCTTAAGCAGGGGGACACATCTGGCACTGCAGGATTTGAGTCCCTGGCGGCGTAGTGTGTTACTGATGGTAGCCTTTGTTACTTTGGTCCCAGCTCTCTGCAGGTCATTCACTAGGTCCCCCCGTGCGGTTCTGGGATTTTTGCTCACCATTCTTGTGATCATTTTGACCCCACGGGGTGAGATCTTGCGTGGAGCCTCAGATCAAGGGAGATTATCAGTGGTCTTGTATGTCTTCCATTTTCTAATAATTGCTCCCACAGTTGATTTCTTCACACCAAGCTGCTTACCTATTGCAGATTCAGTCTTCCCAGCCTGGTGCAGGTCTATAATTTTGTTTCTGGTGTCCTTTGACAGCTCTTTGGTCTTGGCCATAGTGGAGTTTGGAGTGTGACTGTTTGAGGTTGTGGACAGGTGTCTTATATTGATAACGAGTTCAAACAGGTGCCATTAATACAGGTAACGAGTGGAGGACAGAGGAGCCTCTTAAAGAAGTTGTTACAGGTCTGTGAGAGCCAGAAATCTTGCTTGTTTGTAGGTGACCAAATACTTACTTATTTTACTGAGGAATTTACCAAATAATTCATTAAAAAAATCCTACAATGTGATTTCCTGGATTCTTTCCCCCCATTCTGTCTCTCATAGTTGAAGTGTACCTATGATGAAAATTACAGGCCTCTCTCATCTTTTTAAGTGGGAGAACTTGCACAATTGGTGGCTGACTAAATACTTTTTTGCCCCACTGTAATTTTGATAAAGTCTGATTATGCACTCTACAAAGCAGAACTCACTAGCACATGTTGCCATCACTGTTCCCTGAAAACAGAGATATCAGCAGGTCAACAAGGAAGGTGATTAAAGAGAAAATGCCACACAGTTATAGACGAAAACTATTTGAGGTGTAAAACATCACTGTGCAAGCCTGGAGACTCATTCTGTATCAGGCATATAAATCATGCTTTGCACATCTCCAAGAGACTGATAATTCCACTTTACGGTCTCCGTGTTGCATCCAGGTCTCCATGGATAACAGTCATTTATTTCCCAGTGTGTGCATGAGTTACAACCCCTTTCCCAAGGGATTCAACCCATGAATCTGCATCTTTTGTTGATAAACCGCTGCCATTTTGAGCAAATATTTTGCATATTGTTGTATTTTAGTGTTTTAGCAATACATATATTGTTCATTCACAGTAGTTATTGGTATTAGGAATGCAAGTGTATCGAAATTCATTGTATTTTCTTCTTGCGTTTTAAGCTGATCAAATTAGCTTAGTTACATAACTACAAGCAAACCTATGGTTTACACAGTTTGAGTATGTAACACTAAAAACGAACTACATTTATTCACTGATCTAATGCAACACCCAAGCATTAGGCCAAAGTTTTTCTCCAGAGTGCCTTGCTGATTACACTCAAACATGCCATTTCCAATTTTCCAGGGAGGCCTCCTGTGAACAGCCTATAGACCCTTTTCAGTCACGTGACCTTCGTAAACGCGACCACCATTTTGGACATGTAGTGGACTTCGCCTCGAATCAGTTTGAATGCGAGGAAGGCGACAAACGAAAAACATAAAAGAAAAAGGAGAGAGATGCAGAAAACACCTTCACTATCCAGCGACGTAGGGCATTTACAGGGCAAGCAGAGGGAGAGGTATTTGCAAAAATTGAGGTTAGCAGGCTTAGAGAATGACGTTTACCTGCTTCCACCAGGATTGTTCACTGACGTACGCTCCGGCTTGCTCCCCCTCAAATTAAGCAGCGCGCTCCGGAAGTCGGAGCGCGCTGCTTAATTTGAAGGGGAGCAAGCCGGAGCGCACTCCGGAACCTCAGCCAGAGCACTCCGGGAGCAAGGCGGAGCGCGCTGCTTAATTTGAGGGGGAGCAAGCCGGAGCGCGCTCCGGAACCTCGGACGTTGGCTCCGGCAGCTATTTACACTGGATCCGGTGTAAATAGCTGCCGGATCATAATTACAGTAAACTAGTAAATACAGTAAAGGAAAAACTTGAGACTGAAAGGTTTTAACAGTCATCCAAATGACTGAACGTAAACATTGCTACAGTAACATATGTTGTTGACATTAGCTAGTCAACAATAGCTACTACAAAAGAACAAAGAGGTTACAATGGGTTATTTTAACCTATTTGGTTACACACTCGCCGCCACAGAATGTTAACAGCAATGTAATGCCTTTTCTGGCTAATTTTATTCGTCTTACCTCCAACAAAGTGGTCACTACACAAGCGTTGGTATGCCGAGGGCTGCCAACCTTTCCTGTTTATGGCCGCTATCCATCTTCTCTGTCGGGATCCGATAAAATGATAAACCTTGCCTTGTTTGTTGGTTACTACATCCAGGTGCACAACAATATAGTGGCATGATGGAAGTCTTGCTGAAAGTAAAAACTTTCTTTGCTGCCGTTCCTCAATGTTGGCTGTGGTAAACTACTGGCAGTACATGTCCAAAATGGCGGCCGCGTTTGTCATGACGTCACGTGAAAAGGGTCCATACCGACATGTTTACAGAGTAGAATTCGTTAACAAAAGATCCTTCTCTCTCTCTCTGACCCAACCCTCTGCACTCACACTACGCACACTGGCAATTTATCCCTAATATCCAATTTCAAATAAGCAGGAATGACAGACCAGCACAACTTAAAATCCACTGAAGATGCATTTGAACAGCCAATTATAAACTTGATAAGATTACAGACATATGATCCCTTATCTGTTTTAACATCTAACTTAAAACTCTTTGAAATACAATATTGCTTTTAATGATAACTCCCCCCCCCAACTTATTATTAAATTTATTTCTTTTATTCTACCAAACCTCTGACTCCATCTCCTCGGACTTTTAATCTACACCCACAAACTCTCACATATCTAGTTTATATCCAAATTAGGTTGCTTGTGCTTTTCTGAGGGATTTGACCTAACCCAACTCGGGAGAATTTGCCACAGGCACAACAATGGCAATCCCGGCTGTACAACAGGGAGGCACAGCTATGTGAATTTGCACCAGGAGATAAAGTCCTCAAGCTCCTGAAACAGTGGAGAAAGGCAGTTAATGTGGCTCTGGCAATGGTGGTTCCTGAGGGGGAGGAGCAGGGACCAGAGGCAAGTCTAAGCCCATGTTTACATTAGACCGTATCAGCGGATCATCAGATTAACGTTTTTAAAACGATTAGTGTGCACACAGCAACACCAATACACGATTTGCGTGCACACAGCAACACCAATACACGGATACGCTCGGCTCCGCAGGCATCCTGCGCTCCAAATCACTCCGCCCTGAACAGCAAGTGCCCTCTGGAGGGTGCGCACTCCAGCCCTGCGCAGCTCACAGAGCGCGCGAGTGAAGTGCACAACCAGTGATTCGGGACTGAGCCGCTGTGTGTGTGATCCCAGCGCATATCACTTACCACTTGCAAGTGGAAGGATGGCAAGCCTAAAGACAATCATAACTACACAATGGGCAGTATTTGCATCAGTATTTGCAGTATTTTCATACTTTTATACTCTTTAATGAAAGGTGATACAAGGCGGAAGTCCGCGCCGTTTTTCAGCAGTCGCGTCACATGACCAACGCCAGCGAATCAGGAAGGTGGATGTCACAGTGACGTTGTCCAATGACGACGCCAGCTAGAGCTCAGCACAGCGTATCCGCGTATTCTCAATGTTTACACAGCACCGGAGCTGACAAGATCTGGATTGAATACGTGGACCCTGGCGGATTCCCGTTTCCAGGCGGTTTAATGTAAACGGACAGTGCATCCGCGAAGAAAACGAGACAGATACGGTCTAATGTAAACTTGGCCTAAAAGGGGCAGCCCAATTCACCCCAGTTCCCTGTGGAGACCACATCTTGCTATAAATTTGACGTTTATCCGATGCCTCGCATTGAACTGCTGTTCAGTTAAGTACAGCTTGCTTTCATTTGACACTAGATTTGACTAAAGGACTGGCAGATACCCTGGACACCATTATCCTGCAAAAAGCAGCCTTTTCCACTCCATTTTGGATATACCAGTTTGTCACCATTCTGTTTGGGTTCTTTGGTGCCTCAGCAATGTTTCAGCATCTCACAGACAGACTCCTCCGCCCGCACAGTGAATATGCCATTGCCTATTTAGAAGGACATCATAATTTACAGTAATGATTAGCAGCAGCATTTACAACATCTAAGGACTATCCTGAGACGCATAGGACTGACAGCAAACCCAAGTAAGCAATTGGGCGGGTGGAAGTACAACATCTGGGCTTCCACTTGGGTCATGGGCAGGTGCATCCCAAAGTTATAAAAACTGTCACAATTGCAGCCTGTCCAAGATCAAAAAGGGGGTGTGGCAGTTCCTAGGGCTTGCTGGCTATTACAGAGGGGTTGTACCTAATATTTCAGACATGACCAGCCCACTGACTGATCTCACTAAAAAGAGGGTACCCAATTGGGTCCACAAAATGGAGCCATGTGAACGGGCTTTTGTCCAGGTTAAAGCAATTTTGTGTGGGGGCACTGTTACATTCTCTTGACTTTCTCACTTTTGTCCTGGAGACTGATGCATCAGACAGAGGACTGGTGGGCCGTTTCATCCCAGGTGGTGGAGGATCACCCCTTGCTGTACATCAGCCACAAGCTCTCAGGGTGAGAGACAAAAGTAGAGCATGATCAAGGAGTGTATTGCCATGAAATGGGCAGGGCTCACTCTCAAATACTACCTGCTGGGATGCCCTTTCACTCTCTGTTCTGACCACACCCCCGCTCCAGTGGCTCCACCTGATGAAAGATGCCAATGCACATCACTTATTGGTATCCAGCTCTTCAACCCATTAAGTTTGAGGTGGTCCATCAGCTGGGGGCAGAGATGGTGGTGGTAGATTACCTCTCCAACTGGGGAGGAGGGATGGAGTCAGCTACAGGCCAGATGGCTCCCAGGCCCGAGTCAGGTGGTGGGGGTATGTGGACGTAGGGGTGTAGTCAAGCATCAGCTGTGGGCAGCAAGGGAATCAGGTAGAACCAGCAGATAACACCATGGGTACAAGTATAAAATTTTCAAAAACCTGAAAAGTCTAACAAAGTCAGACATACATGGCGCAGCCATGCGGGGGGGGGGAGCCCCCCTTAGGGCTCGAAAAAAATTTTAAATTACAAGTTAAAATAGTTGTCTCTCATGCAATCATATATAATATTAATAGTTATATGATTTGCATAAGGGGTGGCACAGTGGCGTAGTGGTTAGCGGTGTCGCCTCACAGCAAGAAGGTCCGGGTTCGAGCCCCGTGGCCGACAAGGGCCTTTCCGTGCGGAGTTTGCATGTTCTCCCCGTGTCCGCGTGGGTTTCCTCCGGGTGCTCCGGTTTCCCCCCCACAGTCCAAAGACATGCAGGTTAGGCTAATTGGTGACTCTAAATTGACCGTAGGTGTGAGTGTGAATGGTTGTCTGTGTCTAGGGCCAAGTTTACATTAGACCGTATCTGTCTCGTTTTCTTCGCGGATGCACTGTCCGTTTACATTAAACCGCCTGGAAACGCCGGGAAACGGGAATCCGCCAGGGTCCACGTATTCAATCCAGATCGTGTCAGCTCCGGTGCTGTGTAAACATTGAGAATACGCGGATACACTGTGCTGAGCTCTAGCTGGCGTCGTCATTGGACAACGTCACGGTGACATCCACCTTCCTGATTCGCTGGCGTTGGTCATGTGACGCGACTGCTGAAAAACGACGCGGACTTCTGCCTTGTATCACCTTTCATTAAAGAGTATAAAAGTATGAAAATACTGATGCAAATACTGCCCATTGTGTAGTTATGATTGTCTTTAGGCTTGCCATCCTTTCACTTGCAAGTGGTAAGTGATATACGCTGGGATCACACACACAGCGGCTCAGTCCCGAATCACAGCTTGTGCACTACACTCGCGCGCTCTGTGAGCTGCGCAAGGCCGGAGTGCGCACCTTCCAGAGGGCACTCACTGTTCAGGGCGGAGTGATTTGGAGCGCAGGATGCCTGCGGAGCCGAGCGTATCCGTGTATTGGTGTTGCTGTGTGCACGCAAATCGTGTGTGTGTTGCTGTGTGCACTAATCGTTTTAAAAACGTTGATCCGCTGATACGGTCTAATGTAAACATGGGCTATGTGTCAGCCCTCTGATGACCTGGCGACTTGTCCAGGGTGTACCCTGCCTTTCGCCCGTAGTCAGCTGGGATAGGCTCCAGCTTGCCTGCGACCCTGTAGAACAGGATAAAGCGGCTAGAGATGATGAGATGATTTGCATATTCACATTAAATGTTTAATACATTATCAATTCATCTGAAATATTATTTCAAGTACAAGGCTTGATATTTCAAAACATCTAGCAACTACCAATGTAAATGTTGAAACAACCATTTTTAATATGCTTTTGCTGTGATACCTTTTTAACAATAGATACACAATTTGAGTTAAAATAAGGGGCCACATGTCTTGATGTCCTCAGAAACTCCTGGATTTTAGCAAATAAGATTCAGCTTTTTCCATATACAAAAATATCTATATTTTATAATCCATTACTGACTACAAATGAGTTTTCAACCTAACAACCACATTAGAAAAGATAAAGCTAACAAACTTATTTCAAGACCTACCTTACTTTTATTTAATAATTGAAAGGTAATCAAATGTCAAAACAAACGTTTATAAAAGCAGATACTTGTGATGAATAATTTCAATTCTAGAAGAAAGCACATTGCATTTGCACATCACACAATATCAGATGACAATTTAAATCACCAATAAATGTTTTGAATTCACTTATTACTACATTGCACAAAAATCAGAAAAGGTGATTAGTCTCATCAGCGTGACTTAAGTCCCTTCTTCCCGCTGGAGCCGGACTTGATAGTCTTTGAACAGCAGTCACAATACGCAACTCCCGGGACGTCCGGTTTTCTCAGCCATATTCACCCATTTGTCACCGTTTTTGTCACACTCGCTTAACCATTCCCATCTCCATTTATTTCTAGACATCTTTTCTAATTCTTTTGTATTGGAGCCTTCCGATAAAAACTTCATTTTGACATATTTTGATCAGCAACCAGAGGCAAAGCACGTGGATCTATCGCAAGGGAGGGAAGCGAAATAAGGCTTATTATAAAAGCTGAAGTTTCACTGGACAGCAGTTAACAGTGAGCCAATCAAAAGCACCGTTCTAACTTGCACCAAAAGAAACGGCGACTCATGGGAATAGCTGTGTTGGTTTGGTCGAACAACATGCTACGTGCGTGAAACAGGATATCACACATGTAGAACACCGTGAAACAATGGGCTAGTCAGGACCGCTCGTCGGTGAGCAGCGTATAAATTGAATGAGGTTTGTGGCAAAGACGAGATTAAAAGATTTGTCTCGTGCAGAGACTGTACCGCGGTAACCCGGTAATACGCTGAGAGTGAGACAGTGAGAGGGCCATCCCTATCCACCCCGGAAAATCTCAACAGATTTACACGATTTGGAAAAATGACTTTCGGAACCGAAAAAAACGAAGCTTCCGGCACATGCCGGAAAACTTGCACCCACGTAACAGCCGATGAGTTGCACTTGTGTTGGATTACTGGAAGTTTACTTTTGTGTTATGTGTTCTTTTAGAGAGAAGCCAGCACTGCGTGTGCACGCCCGTCTGTGTGAAACTGAACTAAAAAGTTACTGAAATGTGACATTAGAGAAAAACAAAAACAAACCTTAAGTTGTCAAGCCTGTTTCTCTGTTTACTCCCTAACCTGTGAGAATATTACAACGGCCTATAAACATAACACGTACTAAGAACATGACTGCATTTTTGCAAAAGGGAATGCCCTTCCAAATTAAAAAAATAATAATAAATAATAATAATAATAATAATAATCTCATGAGAATTACACAATTCTGACTCTTGACAGAATTGAATGAGCACTCAAAGGCAGGAAAGAAAAAAAAGTTTGCATGCCGGGTCATGTAACAAAATGCCTGTTAAGGAAAGCAGTAGTAGAAGAGCAAATGGCGAGATCGATGTGACTTGACAATTTTTTTTTTTGTGGTTGTACTTTTCCCATTCAAACTGAAGTAAACCATATCTGGAGAAATTTCCAGTATCCACAAAAAGTGGATTCTAAAACTAAATGAATGTTATGGGCTTGAATACAATTCATGGTCAAGAATACAATTCATGGTCATAAAGATGTAAAGATCTGTTTTGCAAGTAAGAGCTGTAAATTTATTCAGTGGCAACGTTATATGACAGTTACCCATAATGTATGAGAACCTGAGTCAGGGAAAACATTATAGCTAACACCACCGATCACAGTTCTCATTAAAACAGCTGACCAATGGCCCTTTTCCACTACCCTTTTTCAGCTCGCTTCAGCCCGACACGGCTCGCGTTTCGACTATCTAAGAACAGCACGACTCAGCTCGCTTCAGCCCTGCTCAGCCCCCAAAACTCGCACGGTTTTGGAGTGGGGCTGAAGCGAGCCAAACCGAGCTGAGCGAGGCTAGGGGCGTGAGCAGACACTCCCCTGTGCACTGATTGGTGAGGAGGAGTGTCCTCACATGCCCACACACGCCCCGCGAGCACGCTGGGATCTGTAAACACCGTAAACCCGGAAGAAGAATTACGAATTACGAGAATTTCTGAAGCCTTATGCGCCTCGCCTCATCTATACGCTCTTGCCAGTATCTGTTGGCGTTGTCGGTGACAACAAGCCACAGCACCAAGACCAGCAACACTAACGACTCCATGTCCTCCATGTTTATTGTTTACTCTCCGGGTTGTGAGACTACCGCTTAAAAGGTCACTGATGTCACTGTTTGCGCCGCCTAACGACATCACCTGACGTCCACCCACTTTCGCTAACTCCACCCAATGTGTCCACCCACTTCCAGCCAGCACGGTTCAGCGCGGTTGTAGTCGAAATGCAACTCCAACAGCCCCGCTCAGCTCAACTCAGCCGCGTTGGTAGTGGAAAAGCGCCACAAGTGACTAATGACGAGCAAGACATTGAATTCAAGCTTATTTCACTACATTTCTGAAAATGTCTGAGCAGTTTAAATAAATAAATAAATAAATAAATAAATAAATAAAAGCACCAATGGCAAGATCAGATTACAAAGTACATACATGGACAGAAAAGACAGGGGTTCTGAGACAAGACTAACTGTAATAAGATAAAACATGTAATAACCCATGTATTGTAATATAATTGTGCCTCAAATTTTGTGATGTACTATTATTTATTGCATGGATGAAAGTATCTAGTGCTCAGTTCAATTCTCTGGTTCCGAAAGAGCTTCAAAGAGACCTTCCATTAAAAAAAAAAAAACGAACATGATTTCCCACGTAAACTAGTTAACATTTGGTCACTAAAAACAACTGGGAGTTCCAGCATGGGTGTGCTTGTTTTCAGGATGTAGTTGTATGCCTAGCAAAAAGCCACCTACAAGTTAAACAAAGCCAAGCCACACAGTTTCCACGAGGATGTATGATAATGTGTTGCTGCTGTGAATGAAAGTAGTCATCACATTTTGTAAGAATTCTAACAAGCATTTTTCATTTAAGCTGTCTCATGTGATTAATTTTTTTTTACATTAATTTGCAATTGAGGTGGTAATTTAATGGGTGTATGCTTCTAAATTGAAGTTAAAGATTAAATGTCTTCTTAATAACATGGACACACAAAAATGCCTTTAACAACAAAGTCATTATAGATTTGTGGTGTATTATTAAGTATATAAAAAGGTCCAGCAGTCATTTAAAGGTAGACTGCCTTTCACATTTTTCAAGTGTAGGTCAGAAAAAGAATTTTCCCCGATACACAATTATTTTTGTTTAGTGGACCGAAAGCTACTGAATTCAAATCACAGGCTTCCAATTTTATTTAGTTTTTTTTTTTTTTAAATACAACAATTAATGAATTTAAGGCCACGTGGCCCCAAATTCTCTGCTATTATTTCTTGCTTCACCGTGACCCAATTCAAGATACTACATCATGCATCACGTGCTGGGCTTTCCCTGATCGCGTAAGACATTGTGGGATACAAATTTGAAACAGGAGAGGAAAACGGAGGACGCGAATGAAACGTGGAAGACCAACTACAGTAACAGAATGCGAGAAGAGACGTTATGTTGTGAAGGAAAGGAAACGCAGAACCAAACTAATAAAGATCGGCAGTCAGCGAGCACCTTGGTGTGATCAGCTGTTTGTTTAGCGACAGAATGATGTAACTGTTAGTGCACGGTTAAGGTAAACCTGTAGATGGCAGTAATGCAACACTGGATGCCAGCTGCCGTAAAATCCAAGAGAAGACGACAACACCTGAAGGTAAACATGCACACACCGGACTTCCCCATCTGCTTGACTGTGCAAAGTGAGCAATTTCATGTACATTATTTGCTCGGGAATCCCCTAAAATTAAATAACTTCCCAGCCACAGAATGGCCTGGGTTTATTTTTTTTTTAAATTCCAAAGAAGTTGGGACAAAAGTACAAATTGTAAATAAAAACGGAATGCAATGATGTGGAAGTTTCAAAATTCCATATTTTATTCAGAATAGAACATAGATGACATATCAAATGTTTAAACTGAGAAAATGTATCATTTAAAGAGAAAAATTAGGTGATTTTAAAATTTCATGACAACACATCTCAAAAAAGTTGGGACAAGGCCATGTTTACCACTGTGAGACATCCCCTTTTCTCTTTACAACAGTCTGTAAACGTCTGGGGACTGAGGAGACAAGTTGCTCAAGTTTAGGGATAGGAATGTTAACCCATTCTTGTCTAATGTAGGATTCTAGTTGCTCAACTGTCTTAGGTCTTTTTTGTCGTATCTTCCGTTTTGTGATGCGCCAAATGTTTTCTATGGGTGAAAGATCTGGACTGCAGGCTGGCCAGTTCAGTACCCGGACCCTTCTTCTACGCAGCCATGATGCTGTAATTGATGCAGTATGTGGTTTGGCATTGTCATGTTGGAAAATGCAAGGTCTTCCCTGAAAGAGACATCATCTGGATGGGAGCATATGTTGCTCTAGAACCTGGATATACCTTTCAGCATTGATGGTGTCTTTCCAGATGTGTAAGCTGCCCATGCCACACGCACTAATGCAACCCCATACCATCAGAGATGCAGGCTTCTGAACTGAGCGCTGATAACAACTTGGGTCGTCCTTCTCCTCTTTAGGCCGAATGACACGGCGTCCCTGATTTCCATAAAGAACTTCAAATTTTGATTTGTCTGACCACAGAACAGTTTTCCACTTTGCCACAGTCCATTTTAAATGAGCCTTGGCCCAGAGAAGACGTCTGCACTCCTTTCTGATATTGCGCCACTATTTGTCGGTGCAGAATTAGGGGGATTGGTGATCCTCTTCCCATCTTTACTTCTGAGAGCCGCTGCCACTCCAAGATGCTCTTTTTATACCCAGTCATGTTAATGACCTATTGCCAATTGACCTAATGAGTTGCAATTTGGTCGTCCAGCTGTTCCTTTTTTGTACCTTTAACTGTTCCAGCCTCTTATTGCCCCTGTCCCAACTTTTTTGAGATGTGTTGCTGTCATGAAATTTCAAAATGAGCCAATATTTGGCATGAAATTTCAAAATGTCTCACTTTCGACATTTGATATGTTATCTATGTTCTATTGTGAATACAATATCAGTTTTTGAGATTTGTAAATTATTGCATTCCGTTTTTATTTACAATTTGTACTTTGTCCCAACTTTTTTGGAATCGGGGTTGTGTGTGTCTGTCTGTGTGCATATAAATAAAAAACGCAATGACCAAATTCGGGCGGCACGGTGGTGTAGTGGTTAGCGCTGTTGCCTCACAGCAAGAAGGTCCGGGTTCGAGCCCCGTGGCCGGCGAGGGCCTTTCTGTGTGGAGTTTGCATGTTCTCCCCGTGTCCGCGTGGGTTTCCTCCGGGTGCTCCGGTTTCCCCCACAGTCCAAAGACATGCAGGTTAGGTTAACTGGTGACTCCAAATTGACCGTAGGTGTGAGTGTGAATGGTTGTCTGTGTCTATGTGTCAGCCCTGTGATGACCTGGCGACTTGTCCAGGGTGTACCCCACCTTTCGCCCGTAGTCAGCTGGGATAGGCTCCAGCTTGCCTGCGACCCTGTAGAAGGATAAAGCGGCTTGAGATAACGAGATGAGATGACCAAATTTCAGAGGGAACTAAATGTCACCGGTTTTATGAAATCGAAAGGCCATCTACTTTTAAGTGGTGCATAACCTGATTTTCCTGTTGTGGCGATCCCCTAATCCAGGGCTTTTCAAAGTGTGGGGCGCGCCCCCCCTGGGGGGCGCCAGAGTTCTTCAGGGGGGGCGCAACATGAGACAAAATGGATCAATTTTTAGTACCTAAAGCTACAGTGAGTGAGGAGACAAAGTCTGGGCCAAGCAAAAAAACAGAACCTCCAGGATGTTGCGATTTGCAACTTCAGCGCAAATTCAACCAATCCCCGCGAATTCAGGGCGGTGTTGCAATTATGTCCAATCACTGCAACTTTCCTACAAATTTGACCAATCATTGGCGTCGTCTTGAGGTGACGTCGACAAACTATCTTCCGCCTTACTTCCGTGTGTTCAAGTGAAGCAGCATGCGCGCAGTGTTGCCAGATTGGGAGGTTTCAAGTGCATTTTGGCGGGTTTTGAACATATTTTGGACTGGAAAACGTCAGCAGTATCTGGCAACACTGAAAGTGTGTTATGTTTACAGTGAAGGACTGTGTGCACTTTATTTTTTTTTTTACTTAATACAAAAAATTAGTGGATGCCAACATTTTTGCCAAAATGGTATTTTATTTTCCATTGTTTAGGCAGCTTCAGCATCATACTGTGAGATTCTGTTCAAATTGTTTTTTTTTCTTCTATGAAGCCTGAGCCATTTATTTAATTAGTTTATAATTATTGTTTAATTTAGTCTTCAGGAGAGACTGCCTGCACACAGTACTAGTATTAATAGTTTTTTTCTTATATGAAAGCTGAGGCATTTATATTATATTTGAAGGTAACTTCACGTTGTGCTGTGAGGTTCTCTGCACTTTAACTTTTGAACCAACAGGTGCATTTGGATAAGTAAAGCCTATTTTTCTGCATTTTTGTAGTCCTGGTAATCTTTTATATTGGTAAAGTTGTTTATAGGACCATTTCTCAGTGTCTTTTTGTTTTTTTAATCAATAGTTTTTCAGTAATAACTTAATATTTAACATACTCAATTTTAATCACAAAAAGAGAAAATCGCAACAATTTCTCACAACTTTCACTTCCTCCCGCAATGTAATCGCAACAAAAAACTAAAAATCACCGCAACTTTCATCGCAATTTTTTTTTGGAAAACCCCCCGCAACATCAGACATTTTAGCCCGCAACAATCACAAAAAAGGCCCGCAGAATCCTGGGGGGACTGAAAAAAGAAGGAAGTATGACCACGATTATTTAAAGTTTGGATTTTCATGGACTGGATCTGAAGATGCTCCACTGCCACAGTGTGTTGTCTGCCAAGAGGTGCTAGCTAACGATGCTATGAGATGTTTAAAATGTGTAAAACAAGATGTTTTAAAAAGCACAGATGTTTAAAATGTCTCATCTCATCATCTCTAGCCGCTTTATCCTTCTACAGGGTCACAGGCAAGCTGGAGCCTATCCCAGCTGACTACGGGCGAAAGGCGGGGTACACCCTGGACAAGTTGCCAGGTCATCACAGGGCTGACACATAGACAACCATTCACACTCACACCTACGGTCAATTTAGAGTCACCATTTAACCTAACCTGCATGTCTTTGGATGAAACCGGAGCACCCGGAGGAAACCCACGCGGACAACATGCAAACTCCACACAGAAAGGCCCTCGCCGGCCCCGGGGCTCGAACCCAGGACCTTCTTGCTGTGAGGCGACAGCGCTAACCACTACACCACCGTGCCGCCCTGTTTAAAATGTGAAAAAGAAAAAAAAATAATGTGTACAACAACCATTTTTTAAAAATACGAATGGAACATTAAGTATAGCAACAACAAAAATTGTAAGGGGGAGCGCGGTTGTTTATTTGCTCTCCGAGGGGGGGCTGACTCTCCCACACTTTGAAAACCCCTGCCCTAATCTATTGTTTAGGCTGATAATTTCGTGTAATGCATGTGTCTCATCAGTGCTTTCTTTATGTGCACACTGCTCAACACTGTTTACACATTCTGTTTGTATATAGGTATTTTCATACCTACACCACAAAATCTTTAACATTACAAATGTTTATAATAAAAAACCCACACAACTTATGTACTAATTACACTTCTGCAGATTTATATTCATTAGTACATTAAACTTTAGGAGCGTTTCTTGAACTAGCAAGAACAAATAATATATCCAGAATGCATATTAAAGAACAAAGTCAGTATATTTACACTTGGTTGTGTATTAATGAGGGGGAAAAAAATGCATGTGAATGATTTCTCTGGAGACTTGATCTTGCCATTTCCTGAGGCACAACAATTGATCTTAATTCATCTCCCACACTAACTGATGACTGTTTAACAGTTAGTGCATATGGAAAAAGGTGAAGGCCACACAAAAACAACAAGCCATAAAAGACCCAATATGGAAATAATGTAGGAACGCATGAGGTTCCTTTCCACAGTGGGTAAAGACAGGAATGGATAGAAATGTGCATAAAATAGCTTGGTCATTCTGGGGATCGGAACCCTAGACAACTAGACTGGTGGTAAATATAAGCTATGCATTCATACACCTAAAATGAAAGGTTCACAGGATCTGGTGGCGGAACAGATTTATGATAAAGGTGCATGTGAGCTAACCTATTCACCTTTCGCAGTTTCAATGTTACACTAGATAAGAGCACAAAACTTACTAATATTAACTCAAGAAAATACAGAAAGAGAAGGTGTGGACAGGGAAAAGGGTTAGTGAGCAGAATTTTCTTAACATGCAAAAATGGCAAAGCAGGGGTGGGGTTTCCCGAAAGCCTCTTAAGGCCAAGTGTCTTTAACTACCTCCTAAGATCCATCGTCAAGTTAACGTGGTTTTCCTGAGCATCATCATAGCCAAAGTAGTCCTTTAGGCCACATCCACACGACAACGGCAACGTGATGTTATTTAAAAAAAATATCGCCTCCAAATGGGCAACGATCAGTAGAAATCAGGTCCATATGGCAACGCAACGCTTGCTGAAAACGATGCAATACACATG